>NW_021620749.1:4126688-4151950 GCF_004785775.1 Grammomys surdaster
ACAGCTATAACTTCCGTCCAGGAGATCCAACACTACAGCTATAACTTTCATCCAGGAGATCCAACACACTTTTCTGGCCGCCTGAGGTACCAGACATTCACAGGTTGCAAATATATACATGCAGACAAACATTCATGCATATCAATAAGAGTGCATTTTTTTTAAATGACAAAAATAAAGATTAGTGTAGGAGAGGAGACTAATACCTTCCCTACCTGGATGTCACAAACAGAACATCAGGGGACTGGTGCCCCGTAAATGTGCTGTAAGGGTTGTAGGTCTCCTGTCCCAAAGCTTTTTTCTTTCTCTCTATAGTTGTCTTAGAGTTTTATTGCTGAGAATATAAGCTATGGCCACGACAAGTCTTTATAAAGGAAAACATTTAATTAGGACTAGCTTACAGGTTTAGTCCGTTATTGTTTTTGCTTTTGTTTTTGTTTTTGTTTTCGAGACAGGGTTTCTCTGTATAGCCCTGGCTGTCCTGGAACTCACTCTGTAGACCAGGATGGCCTCGAACTCAGAAATCCGCCTGCCTCTGCCTCCCAAGTGCTGGGATTAAAGGCGTGCACCACCACTGCCCAGCTTAGTCCGTTATTGTAATTGTGGGAATCGTGGCAGCATACAGGCAGGAATGGGGCTGGAGAGGTAGCTGAGAGTTCTGCATCTGGATCCACACGCAGCAGGAAGACAGTGAAACACTGGCCTGGCTTGAACATCTACGACCTCAAAGCCCACCCCCAGTGATGCACTTCCTCCAACAAGGCCACTCCCTAATGGCATATGGGGGGCATTTTCATTTAAACCACCACAGTAGCCCATCCCTATTCTTGGAAGTGCTTTCCTAATAAATAGACCCTCAAAATATTCACACTCTTTCTTTGAAGCCTCACCCATTTCTGCCAGGGTGCAGCTCCATTGCTGGATGTGCCTGCTTCTTTGGACCTAAGTCAAAAGGCAACTGGGCCAGTAAGATAGCTCAGTAGGTGTCTCAGTCAGGGTTTCTATTCCTGCACTAACATCATGACCAAGAAGCAAGTTGAGGAGGAAAGGGTTTATTCAGCTTACACTTCCACATTGCTGTTCATCACCAAAGGAAGTCAGGACTGGAACTCAAGCAGGTCAGGAAGCAGGAGCTGATGCAGAGGCCATGGAGGGATGTTACTTACTCGCTTGCTTCCCCTGGCTTGCTCAGCTTGCTTTCTTATAGAACCCAGGACTACCAGCCCAGGGATGGTGCCACTCACAAGATCCTACCCTTTTGATCACTAATTGAGAAAATAACTTACAGCTAGATTTCATGGAGTAATTTTCTCAACTGAAGCTCCTTTCTCTGTGATAACTCCAGCTTGTGTCAGGTTGACACAAAACCAGCCAGTACAGTAGGTAAAGATACTTGCCAACAAATTCGATGATCTACGTTACATCCCAGGACCCACATGATGGAAGGAAAGAACTGAGTTGTGGTCTTAATAAGAGTAGTCCCCTTATGCTCATATATTTGAATACTGGGTTTCCAGTTGGTGGAACTGTTTGGGAAGGATAAGGAGGTGTAGCCTTGTTGGAGGAGGTGTGTCACTAGCCAGCAGGGGTGGGGGCGGAATTGAGGTTTTAAGTCCACATCATTTCCCAGTTAATTCTTTTTCTCTGCCTCATGCTTGTGCCGTGCCTGCCTGTGTGCTGTCATGTCATGCTTCCTGCCATAATAATATCGTGCTCCTGGGTCTCTGCAAGCACCACAACCAACAGACAGTCAATCAGTAAGAGGCGAGGAGGAAGTCCCTCAATACCGCTCAGTGGCTGGTGTTCACACTTGAGCATCTGACACCAGGAAGTTATATTTTTTAGGCCATTTAAGCACAGCACAGCTTTGGAAAGAAAAAAAAGTTTCCTGGGGATAATTAACTCAATCCCACGTGCTAGTGGACTAGACTGAGAACAATGAAGATTGGACTTGTCCCCAAAGAACTATTTCTAAACAGGTCCACTTTCCCTGTATCCTAATAACCTTTCTTTGCCATTACCTCTGATGGGTGGTGGGCTAGAGGGAACGTTGAACCCTTATTAAAGTAGGCTGAGAAAAACATATATGCTTACAGGTCATGGCTAACACTAAGAAAGCTGATAGTTTAAAACCACAGGCGGCCTTGATGGGGTCATAAAGAGGAGGACCCTCCCTTCAGTCCCAAACATAAAGTGTAACAACCCATTCTGCACCATGTTTGGGGGCCACTATGTCCCAGACCATTCGGGTCAGTCAACAAGGTCTAGCAAGAGAGAGAGTGGGGATGGAGGGGCAAGAGACACGAAGATGGAGACAAGACAGAGGGTCTGATCAAGTCCCGTTTATTGAAAGGAAATCCTGGGTATTTATAGGCACAAGCAGGGGAACACAGCTTTATCACGTGCCTTGCAGCCGTGGGCACTAAACAACAAAACAAGATATGTGAGAAAAACAAGATGTTTATCAGAGTGTGCTCGGCTGTTGTAGGCTGTTGAAAACAAGTCTCTTGTCAGGGTATATGGCCTGAGATGGCTGCAAAGATGATAGCCGCTTTCGGCTAGGAGTCAGCTCCCAACAATAAAGGAAATTTCTTACAGGTGAAAGGGGTTGGGGGAGTGCAGAGAGACCTAGCCTATGTGCTATGCCCAGAAGAGACTAGATTTTGTTCTCAGCTACAGGAGGGAGGAAGGCTCTAGTTTTTTGGGAAAGATGGAAGATCATAGCCCTTTTTTAAAAAAAATTAATTGATTTATTTTAAACTCCAAATTTTATTCCCCTCCTGGTCCACTCTCCCAACCCCCTGTCTCTATGAGGATGTTCCCACCTCCTACCCCACTAGACCTCTAAACTCCCTGAGGCCTCCAGTCTCTTAAGGGTTAGGTGCATCTTCTCTGACTAAACCCAGACCTGGCAGTGCTCTGCTGCATATGTGTTGGAGGCCTCATATCAGCTGGTATATGCTGCCTGGTTAGTAGTTCAGTGTCTGAGAGATCTCTGGGATCCATGTTAATTGAGACTGCTGGTCCTCCTATAGGGTCGCCTTCCTCCTCAGCTTCTTCCAGCTTTTCCCTAATTCAACCACAGGGGTCAGCAGCTTCTGTTCATTGGTTGGGTGCAAATATCTGCATCTGACTCTTTCAGCTGCTTGTTGGATCTTTTGGAGGGCAGTCATGATAAGTCCCTTTTTGTGAGTACTCCATAGCCTCAGTAATAGTGTCAGGCCTTGGGACCTCCCCTTGAGCTGGAACCCACTTTGGGCCTGTCGCTGGACCTTCTTTTCCTCAGGCTCCTCTCCATTTCCATCCCTGCAGTTCTTTCAGACAGGAACAATTATGGGTCAGTTTTGACTCTAGGATGGCAACCCCCTCACTAGATGCCCTGTCTTCCTGTTGGAGGTGGGCTCTACAACTTTACTGTCATCTAAGGTCCCTCCCTTTGAGTCTTGAGAGTCTCTGGTGCATTCTGGAGGGTCCCTCCCCAACCTCCTACCTCCAGAGGTTGCCTCTTTCCATTCTTTCTGCTGGCCCTCAGGGCTTCAGTCCTTCCCCCCAACCCCCAATACCAGAAGATTCCTGCCCATTAACAAGTCTTTGTTCTAAGAAGTGTGGCCTGATTTCTTGAGGCCAGCAGCTGAAGGTTCTCTTAAAGTGACAGCCAGAGGGTCTGAAACCTGACACTCACTTTGCCTGACTCAAGCTTCTGAAGACAGGGTGCTGTGTGTGTGTGTTAAACCTTCACTCCCAGGTGATTCTTGGGCACACAGGAATGCAACAACCATTGCCAGGAATAGCTGCCTTCCTTGGTTCTTAGTCATCAGGATTAGGAACCGTGGCTATTCACCTTTCCTGAAATCTTTTAAAGTTTTAAAATTAATTAAATGTATTATTATTGGGGGGGGGGATATGTGTGATTGCAGACATGTGCTACAGCCCACATGTGGAGATCAGTGGACAATCTTCAAGCTCTCTCTGTCTACTTCAGAAGACTTTTGTGGAAAGCACTTTAACCTCTGAGACAGACTTCAGTGAGTAATTCTTTTTTTATTATTATTATTTTATGTATATGAGTACACTGTTGCTGACACACCAGAAGAGGGCATTAGATCTCATTACAGATGGTTGTGAGCCACCATGTGGTTCCTAGGAATTGAACTCAGGACCTCTGGAAGAGCAGTCGGTGCTCTTAACTGCTGAGTCATCTCTCCAGCCCCGAGTGAGCAATTCTTGAAGTGGCTGTTGTCACTCAGCTCTGGAGATGGCTCAGTCTGTTTGAACTCATGGGATATTAGTCAGATGTAATGTTTATCATTTACATTTAACTGATATTTATACACATACAGACATGGGAGGCATGAGCTGAGGTAAAAACCTGCTAGCTTATCAAGGTAACTTTATTTTCTTAACTATATACAAAACATCTAATTACAAGCCTGATCCTACAACCAACCTGCTAGCTCTTCAGAAATCTCTGTGTTATCCCACTGAGCTAGTCTGCTTTTCTATTGAGCTCCTCCAAACCCAAGAGGGCGCCTTAGCAATTCTCTAGAATACTAATCTGTGTCCTGCCAGCATCTTCTTTGTTGCTCCTGCTAGCCAAAGACTAAATTATCTCTTACCCAGAGCTCCTTCCAAGCCAAAGGAGAGAGCTCTCAAAGGTCCGACTGCTATAAAGACATCTCTAGCTCCTTCTCTCCATCCTTGGCAGGCTGAACCATGTCACCATCAAGGTGGTGTTCCAAGCCAAGTCAGCAGGGGCTGAACCACTTCACCTTTACAGTGGGTTAGCTCAAGGCCATCCAGCTGACTTTGTCTGGGATCATAGAGCAAAGACCACAAGACTCCCCATCCTCCTCCACCTCTGGGGAATTTGTCTTAAAATATGCAGGAACTTTCCGTTCTTTAGCATTCTTATCTCTGGAGGCTTTTAGGGGCACATCCAAACTGCATCTCTACAGGACATGCCTAACTACATCTGAGAAATGCAATCATCTTTCTAAGCTTGTATATTTTGCTAATGATTGGGTTTTCTATATACCATAATCAAATATCAAACAAAATCAAAATAACAACAGCAATAATGATAATAATAAAGACAAGGTCCTCTATGGGGAGCAGAACTGACAGGACCAGTCTGTTTGTCAAAAGAGAATTTCTTAGAGTGGTTTACAGTCTGTGCTCCAGGTAATTGTTATCTCCATGAAGCTGGGTGTCTTCTTAGCTGATCTGCAGTCTACACTGCAAACACAAAGGAGTAAGTTCTAGTAACACTGAAGGAATGAATGCCCCAGCAGCAGGATAGATAAAAATGCCAGTGAGAGTGAGGGCAAACAGACAAAAAGCAAAAGCTTGTATCTGTGTTTGTTAATGTAGGCTGCCCCCAGAAGGTGTGGCCCAGATTTAGGGTGGCTCTTCCCTCCTCAAATGATCCAATCATGGAAATCCTTACAGGTGTGCCCAGCTGCTTGGGTTTTAGTTGATTCCTGATGTGGTCAAGTTGACAACATTATACAGATAGCACGAGATCTCCAGTATTTACCCATATTTGAGCGTGATTATACAGACGTAACAAGCATGCCTTCGTGAATAGAGTGAGGTCCATTGCACCTTGTAAAAGAACGGTGGACACTGGCTGGCCTGTGCCCTGTGCTAGCCACACCGACAGAGGTACTGGATGGTTTGTAAGAACCCATCTGGACTTGCCCTCGTAGAGAGGAATGAGGATGCATTATAATCTGAATCCTAAGACCACACTGTACTTGATTGTGTTGCAAGGTTAGTCCCCAGCACACATGGTTGATCTCATTTATAGTTGAGAGGATGGAACTGGGGTTTGCATGATTTCAATCCCAACATACTATGAGGCTTTGGGGTCTAGGCATAGCCAGCAGTGCTGACGTATGTCTGCTTCAGAATGGTTAAAGAACTGATATCCTCTTTCTAGCATCCTGGACACTGAGGGGCTGGCTTCTGCTGACTCCTGGACCTGAGGTTATCAAAGGAATTCCTGGAGAAATTGGAGTTTGGGATCTTGCTGCTTCAGGGGGTTTGTATTCTGGCAGTACCAATATAGGTGAGTTTGGGCCAATTGTTCAGATGACCTTAGGTGATCGTTTTCTGGGACTATAAAGGGATCAGTGTGCTCCCCAGGAAGACTTGGTTTTTACAACCACTGATCACAATGGTGTTTACCTGGTTCCTGTCAGCTCAGGGAGCCATCAGCCAGGCTGGCATAGTACTGCACAGATGGAGTTCCATTTCCTCATTGGTAGGCCTGCAGCCCCAGAGCCATGTTCCTCCCCAAGAGTAGTGAGTCATCCACCTGCATAATCTTTGAATGTAATGTTTTACAGGAATCTACCTGGAAGGTGGGTGGAATCTAAGTGGATAGACAGGCCATAAGTTCCTGGGGACTAGTCTTCTCACATTCCCATACCCAGAGTCCTGGCTTGTGGGACTTTGGGCCTTTCCTATGGGGAGACAAAAAGACAGAATAGGACATCCATAATTGTAGGGCCCATATCAGTCTTATCTTTAGGAGGTCAGAGAACCTGATAATGAACCTAGATTGGATCTGTTGCAAGATATTTGATTGTGTTATTTACTGCAAGATGTCATTACTAGTCAAGGTATGGCTCAGCCCTTAGCACACACCTTTAATCCCAAACAATGAAGGTAAAGTTAGTTTGTAGAAGGAAGCACCTATGTTTGGAAGTGATGTCTAATTGAGTGGCAGACAAAGGGGTGAGTCAGAGAAAGATTTGACAGAATAGGATATGCCCGAGTCTCATGAGAAGAAAGAGGATAGAGAAGCTACTGAAGGGAGAGACAGACAGTCCAGAGGTGTGAACCACCTTGGCAGACCCATAGTCTGCTACAGGAGCTGAGATAGACCTCCTGCTAAGCTTGCCTTGAGACACCTCTGGCCTGTGATTAAGGATGGATTCCCCTCACCCATGCCGGGCTGAAGCAAGAAGGGACTCTGGTGATGGGGGTGGGGTTTCCCCTTTTTTATTTGAAAGCCAAACATTAAATTTCGAGCCTTGATCGATCAGAGAACTTTGTCTTGGCTTCATCTCTTTTTGCACTCTGTCCCTTCTTTCATTCCCAGCCCCCCTTTCAGGTGAACCTGGTTGTTTCCTGGCCACAGGCGGCTACAGTACAGGAAGAGAGTACAGTACAGGATACAGTAGAGTTGAGAGGGAAAGTAAAGCAGCACAGAGAGGGAGGAGGTGGTTTTACTGGAAGAGTCTTACTCTGACTGAAGAGTAGAACTCTTGCTGGACTTAGTTTTAAGTCAAGCAGAGCATTTCAGAAGCCGAGAGAAAAGCCAAATTGAATCAGTCAAGTGGGAGAGGAGTTTGAGTCAGAACAGCTGAGTTGAACCAGCCAGCCAGAGTTCAAAAACAACAAGCAAGGATGAGCTTACTCAGCTGTAAGTCTCAGAGGCTGAAAACGTTCTAGGCCTAGATTAGATTGTATGGAGACTAGCAGCTTCCAGGACTAGGCCTAGGTTAGCAGACAGGGACAGTAAGCCTTGGAGGTGACAATTTCTACAGGAGAATGAAAGTTACTTTTACAGTGATCCACCATTCGTTGTTTTCTGTAGCCTCCTTCAGCTAGGGTGGTGAGTCCGCGGGAGACACTGGCAACCTTTACTACTGTGGGGGCAGTGATGGGCGTGGGGTGGAGACCTTTCCATGCTGGCTCCAGATTGTGGATCAGGGTCCACTCTACCCATACAAGGTCTCCAGGCTGGATCTTGTGGACAGGCTAAGACGACAATCAAAATCTAGGAATTAACCCTTAGAGGACTGTCTTGGTGACCTTTGATGCTGTTTGTATTTGGATAGTTGTCTTAGTGAAGGGCCTAGCTTAACATTATAAACTCCATTTTGCTTTCAGGCTCCATTTTATGATTAACTTGCCCTCTGAATGAACTCAGCTACTGGAAAACCCCAACTTGTTCTAAGAGCCATGTCACCCTGGTAACAATTACGATTCCTGGGCAAACAGCCATTCCACCCCTAGCAACAACCAATCATTTCTTAAGGGGAAAGGACCTAATGTCTAGAGTAGATTGATTAAGCTAGCAACCAAGCTGAAATCATTACTAGCCAATAGAAGCAAATGTCAAAGCAATAGCCAAGCAAACGCCAATCAATGGAACTGCCAAGTTGGAAAGTCCCTCACCCTGCTACCATGATAAATAGGCAAGGCTTATGCCAGCTCAGCACCATACCATCCACTGTTCTGGAGAGGTTGGAGAGTCCGAGCTCAAGCTTGAATAAAGACTCCTGGTGGTCTGTGGGGGTCCTTGAGATCTGGGCACAACAATCAGGGTCTCATTGCTGTGAACAGACACATGACCAAGGCAACACTTATAAAGACAACATTTAAATGGGGCTGGCTTACAGTTTCAGAGATTCAGTCCATTATGACCATGGAGGGAAGGAGGGAAGGATAAAGGCATCCTGCAGGCAGACTGGATGCTAGAGGAGCCAAGAGTTCATCTTGATCTGAAGGCAGCCAGGATGAAGAGACTGTCTCTTCTGCACTGGGCAGCAGAGCTTAAGCACTAGGAGCCCTCAAAGCCCCTTCCCCGCACTGTGACACACTTCCTCCAACAAGGCCAAGCATTGGAATACATGAGTCTACCGGGCCAAACCTATTCAAACCACAATAGGATAGACTTCCACCTATCCCTGTGGGGCTGTGGAATCCTGGTTGTTCGGCCACGCCCCCAGAACCCAGAGACCTGACAGGAGGATCACGTAAGGCCCAGGTAGAGGGCGGGCTAACAAGATTCCCAAGCCTCTCCTCTCCCCAATATAAGCAAGCCCCTTCTGACATTTTTTGGGAGAGCACGCCATCTTTCAAACTCATCGCCATGTCAATAAATCTGGACGCCTTTATTTGCACGTGTCTCTTGAAATTCTGGGCTCATTGTGTAAGTCAAAACCCGCGCAACCCCTGTTTCACCAGCCCGAGGGACCCGCTCTCTCTCTGCACTCCTGTTGCAGCTGTCCACGGAATACCTCCCCCCCCCCCCCCCGCAGCAGCGATCCATGCACCACCTTCGCGGGGGTGGGTGTGTGTGTGCTGGGAATTCAGTCGCAAACGGTCCCCGTGTCTCGCCGGCCTAGCCGTCTGGTCTGCGGGGCTCATCTCTCTATGCTGTAACCGCTGTAACCCCGGTTCGAGAGACTACATTGGCTCCGCCCAGTGCAACTGAACAGCGCGTCCCGGGATGCCCCCGCCAGCTCTGGCTCGCACCCATGCCACCGCCTGACCCCCGGGCGCGAGCATTGACCCGCATATCCCTAGAAGGTATTGATGAAAACTAACAAATACTACAGAGTGTGGGGTGGTTAGGAAAAGTTCCTGACCCAAAGTCAGTTTGTCAGTTTCTTTCGTTAGCTTGGCTATAGCAGCAACTGCCCCAAAACAGCCCAACTGGCAGAAACAGGATCAAGTCTTTTGGATAGGCATCCACTGGCCTCTTGCAGGTTCCAGTGCCTGGGCTTTTCCAGTTAGGGATAGGGACAGCTGACCAGGAATTTAACAGATTTGCCTCCTACCTTTAGTACTGTTAGCTTGGACTCCTGGGTGCTCAGTGGGGTGGAGCCCTGATCCTATCAGTTTCTGCCCCCATGAAGGACATGCTTCTTCACTCTTTTGACATGGGCCATTATTTCTCCAGTGTTCTTTTTGTTTACAATAAGCACACTGGTCCTTCTCTAGTCTATCCCTCTCCTGATGTCTTAGGCTTCCCCTCTGGGAGATCTTTTCTTGCTCTCTCTGAGCGCTGTCACTACTGTTTGACAATCTTTTGGTCTGTTTTTCTTCTACAGCAGTGTTCTCAACCTATGAGTCACAAACCTTTGTGGAATGACTGGTTTACAGAAGTCGCCTAAAATCATCAGAAAACACGATATTTACATTACAATTATAATGGTAGCAAAATTACAGTTACAAAGTAGCAACAAAATAATTTTAGGGTTAGGGGCTCACCAGGATGCAAGGAACTCTATCAAAGGGTTGCAGCTTTGGGAAATGTTGGGAACCACCCTTCTACTGAGTCACAGTTACCGTAAATAACGAATCACTGATTGAAAGGAAGACATAACCTATGAAAGGTGGAGAGTGGGAACCTTCAGGCCTGGACCCACCAGAAGTACCTCCCTTGAGAGGATGACAGAGGCAGCCTCTCTTCCAGGGAAATTCCTCCTGGAGCCTCCATAGCTAGAGCCACTCTGGGTGTGTGGAGGAAAGAAGGGGCCTGAGGAAAAAGAGACTAACTCCCACCCCCACCCCAGGAACTACACCCACCTTCCTGTGCACATGGGAGAGTGTGTGCACAGTGAGGTTGCTGCTCCTGCCTTTGGGGCCAGGGGAGGCACTCCCAGAGTCGAGGCAAGGGGGAGTGGCATTGCCCCAGGGAGCAGGGCAAGGAGTAAGACAGAGGGTACAAAGTAGAGCCAGGAAGGAGCATGCTGGGAGGAGACTAAGAAGGAGTTTCTAGGTGGTAGTGGAGGAGAGAGATTACACGCCCTTCCCCCAGCAATACATCCTTACCCTTGGGTGTGGCCATGGCTAAGATGAGGCACACAGAGAGTGATGTCAATTTCTTCCCACAGAATTGAGAGAACAGGTGGAGGTTTTATGTTTCTCTGGTCAAGCCAAAAGGATTTGGTCCCTAACAAGAGGTATGGGTCTTGAGCCAGGAAGGTGGGTCTTGTCCAGAGAATCCCAGTGCTCAATATATCCATAGTAGTTCACCAACCCCTCCCAGAAGTGTTTCAGCCCCTCAACAGTATCTGGGAATTGCTCTCTCCCCCCACCCCTTTTTTTAGATATGTTTCTCCAACAAACAGAACTGAGCGAAACATACAGAGACATAAAGACAAGTGGCAATAACGACTATTTGGTTTGGAGTGGAAGCTGAGTAAACTCACTTCAGAGACAGAAGCTTGAAATGAAAGAAGCTTTATTCTCTGAGTGCGCAGGGAGGCCACTAGTTCAGAATCTGACCCTGTCCCCAGTGGGAGACTGTACACAGTTTTTAAAGGATGGGAACACAAATCGAGGGAGAGCAGGGTGGCTGTGGCATCAACAAATCGTATTTTGACACAAGGTGTTAAACAAGGAAGTTAATGTTGGTGACTGGGCCATATCCAGGTCACCTGGTTTCAGGGTCCTTAGGCAGCTTTTGTATCCAGGTCCCCTCCTGGACTCTGACCTAAAGTCTGTAGTAATAAAGGAAGAAAGGAGTGGGCAAGTGGCCCACAGTCAATTAATCAAGACAGGCAGCACATTTATGACTTGTGTGCCTTAGTTAGATAACAGGGTAAGGGAAACTTCCTTCTCTATGCCCTTTACTGGTTAACAGACAAACAGGAAGCAGGATAGGAGCTGGTCCCGGGGTCTGGGAACATGAACTCACTTTTGTCCTGCAGCAAGGTGGATTTTGTTCCTGAGATGGCTGGACTCAGGAAACTATCTCCTAACAAAGACAAGCAGAAGTGACCACCACGCATTGAAACCAAGGAATCCAGTGACACCTCATGCAGATCCCAGAGGAATTCGGGCTTTGTCCAGCCTTCCTGAGATGTCCTATGCAGAAGGTGTCATAAACAGGCTCACTTCCAGAGGGGACTGAGCCAGGAGACTTTCTGTAGTTTCCTGTTTAGGGCGCAAACGTTGGGAGCCTCTGGATCTATAGGAGCAGAGAAGTTCCTGGGGCTCAGAAATGTCTCATGGTATACACCCCATAGAAACTATATGTCCCCTAATACTGACCCAGGGCGCCTAAGGCCCCCTGGTGTCCTGGTGTGTCAATGTCTGGACTCTTGCTCTCAGCTCCAGAATGTTGGAGGTAAGTCCACCAGAGAACATACACACTATTTTTTTCAAGATTTTTGTTTTTGTTTTTTTTGGTTTTTTCGAGACAGGGTTTCTCTGTGTAGTCCTGGCTGTCCTGGAACTCACTCTGTAAACCAGGCTGGCCTCGAACTCAGAAATCCGCCTGCCTCTGCCTCCCAAGTGCTGGGATTAAAGGCGTGCGCCACCACCGCCCAGCTCAAGATTTTTTTAATTGATATGAGTACACTGTTGCAGACACCTTAGAAGAGGGCATCAGATCTCATTACAGATGATTGTAAGCCACTATGTGCTTGCTGGGAATTGAACTCAGAACCTTTGGAAGAGCAGTCAGTGCTCTTAACCACTGGACCATCTCTCCAGCCCAACACAGACACCCTTAAAGCCAAACAGAAAGTCTGTAATTTCTGGCCAATGGCTGCACAGGGAAATTCTCTAAATCATGCAGCCCTCTGTATTTTTTGTGCAAACCACACATCCTAGTCGACATACTTTGGTTAGTAAGAACAGTTAGCAAGAAGCTATAAAAGTAACTTTTAGGGGGCTGGAGAGATGGCTCAGCAGTTAAGAGCACTGACTGCTCTTCCAGAGGTCCTGAGTTCAAATCCCAGCAACCACATGGTGGCTCACAACCATCTGTAATGAGATTGGATGCCCTATTCTGGTGTGTCTGAAGACAGTGACAGTGTACACATAAATAAAATAAATAAATAAATCTTAAAAAAAAAGTAACTTTTATTTGCCAGATGTAATTGTCATCCTGGAGATATACTGCTGAATAAGCCCACTCTTTTAATTCTTCCTGAACTCTGGCTGGCTGATTCAACTCAGCTATTCTGATTCAACCTCCTCTCCAAGCTGAATGATTCAAACTGACTTCTCTTGGCTTCTGATTGAATTGCTTGGTTTAGACTCAAACTAACTCTGGCAATCTGTCCTAATCTTCTGGCTCCTTCTTATTCTCTGGGTCATTGTCTTTACCTGCAACCTATCTGTGTAAAACTGTCCCAGTAAAACTGCCTTTTCTCTTTCTCTGTGTTTACATTCTTCTCTTTCTCTCTCTTGACTGCTTCTCTTTCTTGTCTGTTATCTTGAGAATAGGGCTTATTTTATCCTATCTCTGTTTGTTCTGTCTAATCTTTCTCTGATTCATCACTTTATCTGCCCCTCAGTTAGACACCGCTTCCAAACGGGACTGCTTCCTTTTATAAACTAACCTTACCTACATTGTTTAAGATTAAAAGTGTATACTACGGGCATATTTGTTTTCCAGCCAGAGGGATTAAAAGTGTGTCATTCCAGCCAGATCACACAGACCTAAAAGGTCTTTGGATGTGATCCCTTGCATGTTGCTAAATTAAAATTCCTATACAAGAAGCAGAACTACAGAAGCCAAAAAGCAAACTTAGTACATTTAGGGACTTTCCTGGATCCTGGAACTATGAACCTGGTCTTTGATGGATTCAGTCTTTGTTTCCATTTTGGCAAGTGTTGGGGCCATGTGCTGGATTTTAAGGTCAGAATGGTGCCTCTAACATGATGTCAGTTGTGCTAATGTCTGGGTGCCTGTTACATTTATAGAGCTAAGCATCTGTTTCCACACTTGGCCAGTTACATGTATGAAGATAAGCATCTCTTTCTACATTTTGAAAGTATCTTAGCATGGACAACTGGTTAATGGTTTACTTTTCATTAATCTTAGATCTAGATGTCATCCATATTGGTGGCTTGGAAGAAATGTAAGATTCAGTGGACTTAGTGTGTGCAACCTGCCCTCACCCCTGATGTTGTCCTCTGTGGTGCAGGGGTTGGAGCAGAGGATGAAGTTGAGAATGACAGGGAATCTGACCTGCCAGAGAAGAACGGGACAAACTTTGAATTGTTCTACTGCCATTGCTCAGGTTCTCTAGTGATTAAAAAAAAAAAGAAAGAAAAATGGGAAAGGAAGGTGTCACTGTGACTTCTCAGACTGACTCTGAAGGAAGCACAGATGTGGTTACTGGCTTCTGTTTATGGGATGGGCATCCCTGGCTGGGTGGTGGGCAAATACAGCCTCTTCTTTAACAGTATTTGTCTTGAATGTTCATTGGTCTCCTTTGGCCCACTGAGTTGTAAAAAATTACCTGGTGTCAGAGGTAAAGGGATAGGACTCCCCTCCCCCAAGGGTATAAGGGAGGGAGTGTCTGCCACCCTCAGCATTCTGAGTTCTCGAAGGTGAAACCACAGAAGCTTGCCCTTTATGAAGCAGAGTTGCAATTTATTACACAGATTAAGCATGGGGGTTAATACAAAGAGAGGCACTCTGGAAAAGTCTAATACAAGTGTGGGGAGGGGCTTCTCAAGGTAGAGTCACATCTTGTATGTGGACCTTGTGGCTTTCTTCTCTCTGAGCCCCCTCCCACTCTCCTTCTTCCCCTACCCTCTGTGGCTTTCTAAATTATATTGTTTAAAGAATGTAAATTTGCAACACATCTGAAAAGATTAAATGAAGCTTAAAACTTGTTGCTTTAATTTTCTTAGACTTTCCTTCTGTAAATGAAATTGTTCCCACGGCTCCTGGAAGTTGTAGCTCTGTTTTAGACATAGTGTCTGTTAGTAATCTGTCTAAACTCCACCTCCACAGTCACCTGGCAGCGGCCAGGTATGCTCCTCCCCACAGTTACCTGGCAACAGCCAAGTAGGCCTGCCCACTATAAAAGGGGGTGCTTGCCTCCTCCTCTCTCTCTTGCTCTCATGGTCCATTGACCCAAGCCAGCAGGTTGTTGTCTCCCCTCCCCCCTTCCCTTCCCCCTCTCTCCATGTGGTCATGGCTGGCCTCTACTCTCTCTACTCCTCTCGATCTCCTCTCGCTCTCCCTCTCTCTTAATGAACACTCCCTCGTGGAACTGTCTGGTCTGCTGTGATCTGTCCAAGCTGCACATGTGAAATCCTTTCAGTGTCAACAGGCTGAAATTCAAGGTTACAAATATTCTGACCCCAAGTGAGCACAGTATGAATGTAAGAAGAAACTAAAAAGGAAAGGGCATGATTGCTCCTATGTATGGTAGAGGAGGAGGTTGATTTATTATTATTATTATTATTATTATTACTATTATTACTATTATTGTTTTGAGACAGGGTAGCCCTGGCTGTCCTAGAACTCAAGTCTGTAGACCAGGTTGTTCTCAAACTTGCAGAGATCTGCTTGTCTTTGCCTCCTGAGGGCTGGGATTAAATGTCTGCTCCATAATGGCCTGCAGGAGGTTGTTTATTATAGATAAAAGAAACAGCATAATCAGAGGCAGGGACATCTGGGAGAGCCTAGAGTGGACGTGATCTTGAGTCACGGGAGGGGAGGGAGGACTGGAAGGGAGACGAGAGAGAAGGGAACCAGGTGTAATACCCAGGATGTCCGCAAGAGGAGCCGTAACGAAAATGGTTAGATTCTGTAGGGAAGGGCAGCCCAGTCCTCTGGGCTAGAGAAGTTTTGGGTAGGGGGCAGGGCATGCAGACCAAGTAACTTGTTGGGGCTAAGGGATTCTGGGAGAGCCTGGGAGCCAGGTTCACTTTGATATGTTAAGTAGGCATCTCAGTCATTTGTCCCAGGGTGTGAGATGTAACAGGCTTCATTGCTTCATTCACTATGTGTGAGCTGTCTTTAGGAAAATATATTATCTCTGCAGGTATGTGTCTTGTTATCAGTGGTATTGAGTGGTATTCCTTGACACTCATCAGGGAAGGCAACTGGCTCCCAGGTTCAGTGGATTTACCCCATTCTACTTCATTTCCTTCCATGCCTCTGGAAGGCCTACCCTGTGCTGTAGCCCCAGCTTTGGCTGGTTTCCAGGAAGTCATAGATGGGTGGGGTGGCCCAAGAAACCAGAATTTACCAGCTTTTGTTGTAGCTGAAGCCTCCTTCCGGTTCTGCTTTCTTTGAACTGAGGCTCAGAGTGCAGAGCTCTAAAAGTCTGAGTTTTGGTTTCAATTCCAGGCTCTGCTCTGAGCCTTGCCTCTGCTGATTTAGGAATGTTTAACAGGACTGTAAGAATTGAAACTTTGCATATGAGGCGGGCCCAGCAGGAGGGATCATTTCGTGCCTGCACACACAGCCTTCATTCACACCAACACCCCTGAAGGCCTTTGTCGCCTAAACTCTGAGCTGTTAGAAGAACACCAAGAGTGTTATTTGTGCCTGTTACCCTTAGGCAGCACTGCCTCTGTCAAGACACTGCTCACCTCAGTGTAGTGGTTCTTTGGGTCAATTTCTACACTTCTGGGAGGAATCAAACTGACTTCAACGTGGGTATGGAAACTCATTCATTGGAAAGAAAGAAAATATCAACCTTAGGCACTAATAGCCTGGGGGTGGGGCTTAATTGGCAGAGGGCCTGTTTAGTGCTCTTGGCTGTAATCTCCCAGCATGTAAAAGGTGGAGGCAGGAAGATCAGGAGTTCAAAATCTTCTTTGGCTTGAGAAACAGTTTGAGCCCACCCTGAGATAGATGAGAGTATCTATCAAAAACCAAACCAAGAAACTGAGGCATGGGTGATGTGTTTCTAAAAAGATAAAGAGATAAAGAAAGTATGTTCTATGGGTGTGTGGTGAGGTATGGGGGAAGAGGATGTCTCGGGGGCTCATGCAGGGGCATCTCTTCGCTCTGAGGGTCTATCAGTATGGTATAGAATAGATTTATTCAGTGCATGGGGAGGGGAGCCAGGAGGGTAGTAGAGGAAGAGAGTAGAGAGAGGGAGAGTAGAGAAGCAGAGGAGTAGAGGCCAACCATGAGCACGTGGAGAGAGGCGGGGAGGGAAGGGGCGAGGGGATAGAGGGAGCAAGAAAGCAAGAGCAAGAGATCAGAAGAGAGAGGAGGGGGGCAAGCAGCCTCTTTTATAGTGGGCTGGCCCTATCTGGCTGTAGCCGGATAACTGTGGGGGTGGAGTTTAGACAGAATGCTAACAATGATCGTCTACCAGGATACAGCATGATGTGAAAGCTCAGTTAGCCCAGTCAAGCTCAGTTAGCCCGTGTCCACACACCGCCCTTCAAACCTTTGCCAAAGGGAAGATCTGCCCGCACATCATCTTTGTGATGCTTTCCTCTTGGGTCCCTTGAATAAGTCTATCTAGAAGGAACTTGGTAATAAATAATTAGGCTGTAGTAGGTGTTTGCAGAATCTGTAAAGTTCTTTTAGATACCTGTTGGGCCTCAGATCCTCCATTTGTTTAGAAATGAGCTCAGACTAGACTATAGGGTTTGTGGTGGTGAGAAAAAAGCCAGCATTTGTCAGGAACTTATGAAATGGGCTTTCCATCCACCCAAAGAGGCCCTCCCCCAGCTGTTCACTCCCTTTATAAAGCCCCATGCTTTATAAAGACTCCCTGAGGTCTCACAGCCCCCCCACCCTTGCCCCCTCTCCTCTAGACACTCCCAGATGCCTCTGGATATTTTTTCTCTCTTACCCAAAAAACACACACGGAAAAAAAAAAAACAAAACCCCACCCCTTCCCCCTAATGGAGAGGTCATGTCTACTGAGGCCCCTTGCATAGCATATGATACCAAGAAAAGGTGCTTGTTTTGTTTTTTGTTTGTTTTTTTTTTTTTGGTTTTTCAAGACAGGGTTTCTCTGTGTAGCCCTGGCTGTCCTGGAACTCACTCTGTAGACCAGGCTGGCCTCGAACTTAGAAATCAGACTATCTCTACCTCCCAAGTGCTGGGATTAAAGGTGTGAGCCACCACCGCCTGGCAAGGTGCTTGTCTTAATTAGGGTTTCTATTGCTATGATGAAACATCATGACCAAAAAGCAAGTTGATAAAGAGTTTATCTGGCTTACAATTCTATATCATTGTTCATCATCAAAGCAAGTCGAGGACCCGAACTCAAGCAGGGCAGGAACTGGGAGGCAGGAGCTGATGCAGAGGCAGTGGAGGGGGCTGCTCACTGGCTTGCTCCTCATGGAATGCTCAGTCTGTTTTTCTTGCTGGGCCCTCCTCCATCAGTCACTAAGAAAATACATTACAGCTATATATTTTGTAAGATTTATTTATTTTATATATGCGAGTATACTGTAGCTGTCTCCAGACACACCAAAAGAGGGCTTGGATCCCATTACAGATGAACTCAGGACCTCTGGAAGAGCAGCCAGTGCTCTTAACCACTGAGCCATCTCTCCAGCCCCTACAGCTAGATCTTATAAGGCATTTCCTCTTCTCAGATGACTTTAACTTGTGTCAAGTTGACATAAAAGCAGCCAGCACAGTGCTAAATTTGTAAATCTCCATACAGACATCAGAATTGACACTCATGGTCTAATAGAAACTGATGATAAAGAACATATTGTTTTTTCTTATATTTATTGAACCTGTGCATGTGTGTACGTGTATGTACATGCACACACGTGTGTAGGGAGTCCCATGACTGCCCACAGCTTTGGGGAGTCAGCTCTTTCCTTCCATTACCTGAGTGCTAGAGAGTAATCTCAAGTTACCATGCTTGACAGCAAGCTGCTTTTTCCAGTGGAACTCTCTCAGCGGGCCCAGGTTTTCCGTTTCTTAGTGTATATGTGAATTTTGCCTGCAGGTACATCTGTGTATCAGATATGTACAGTGTCTTAGGAGGTCATAGAATGGCATTAGATCTGCTGGAACTGGGATTACAACCATTTGTAAGCAACCATGAGTGTGCTGGGAATTGAACTTAGGTGGGCAGCAAGTGCTCTTAATGGCTGAGGTATCTCTCCCACCCTCCTTTTAAGTTTTTCCTTAAAACAGGTCTTCACACTTACTCTTCTGCCTCAGCCTCACAAAAGCTGGGGGTTTAGGGTAAGGCATCAGGCTCCCCTTCCCCACTTTCCTTTGAGACAGGCCTCACTTTAGTCCAAGGTGGTCTGAAACGTAGGATGTACCTCAGGTTGGCAGTGATCCTCCTGCCGTAGACTCTATATGCGTGAACCCAGCACCTGATTGTTGTTGTAAGTTTTGACTTTGATGAGACACTGGTTATTATGCAAAGTGGGGCTATTTTATTTCCTCATGCTTTGAATGGTATGCACCTCTGAGTATAAGCAAATGGGAGTCACAGAGCTTACAGTGTTATACCAATAGTCTTTAATGACCCAACTTTACAAGTGTTTGTACTTTAAGCAAATTTCTTGCACATAATTCCTGTGTAATTTCTCATAGATTTTTTGTGTTACTACCCACATATCTATATGTATTTTTTTTTCTTGCAGAAGAAAGCATTTAAGAGGCAGGTGGATTTCTGAGTTCGAGGCCAGCCTGGTCTACAGAGTGAGTTCCAGGACAACCAGGGCTACACAGAGAAACCCTGTCTTGAAAAAAAACAAAAAAAAGAAAAAAAAAAAAGATATGACCTGGTTAAGGGCTGGAGAGATGGCTCAGTGGTTAAGAGCACTGACTGCGCTTCCAGAGGTCCTGAGTTCAAATCCCAGCAACCACATGGTGGCTCACAACCATCTGTAATGAGATCTGATGCCCTCTTCTGGTGTGTCTGAAGACAGCTACAGTGTATTCATATATAATAAATAAATAAATCTTTAAAAAAAAAAAAAAGAAAGCATTTAATTGGGGGCTTGCTTACAGTTTCAGAGTTAACTCATGATCATCATGGCAGGAAGCTAACAGACGTAGCACTGGAACAGTAGAGTGTTACACGCTAATCCATGGGCAGTGGTCAGACAGAGAACCTGTATTTTTTTAAAATATAATTTTCAGCCCTTATTTAGGGAGACCAGAGGTCCTGAGGGCCCCAGTGCTATACTGAGATAAAGGGCAGGAATTGCTTTTTTACTGTACAGAAGGAGTAACATTTAAGAGGGCTGGCAAAATGTCAAGTGGCAAAAAGGGCTTGTGGCCAAGCCTGATGACTTGGGTTCAATCCCAAGAACCTACATGATAAAAGGGAACTGACTTCCACAAGTTGACTTCTAACCTACACACATAATACACACACACATAACACACACACACTCACTCATACACAATATACACACACATGCACACACACTCACTCATACACAACACACACACACACAAATTAAGACAATACTGATCAGTGTCCAGTAGGGCCTGGGCTCTGAGAGTGTTTAGGGAAACAGTGTGCCTGCCTCATGCAGCCTGGAGACTAGAGTACACGCTCGGCTCTTGCCTAAAAAGTGTCACCACACAGGCAGGTCTAGAAGGCACATGGCATTCACTGAGTTACACATGGCTCCCAGCCAGGACACAAGTAAAGTAGTTGGCAAGAAGGCAGTGAGTCTTGGGAATGTGAGCTCTGATGACGCCAGGCCAGAAGGATTATTTTAATATACAGCAGTGTCAGCAGAACAGTAAAGAGATCTGAGGGAGAAGGGAGCAAAGGGAAGCCGCCAGTCAGAGCACCAGCAGCTGCAGCCAAGTGTGTAGGGATTTTATCCAGTAACTCGGCTGCTCTGGCAAGGGACATCCAAACACCTCTAGGTCTGTGTGACCAGGCCAGAATGTAGAAATGTCACACACTTTTAATCCCCTTGGCTGGAATACAGACACCTTCTTAGTACACACCTTTAATCCCAACAATGAAAGTAAAGTTGCTTTGTAGAAGGAAGCAGTTGGCTATGTTTGAAAGCAACTTCTTCTTCTTCCTTTTTTTTTTTTTTCTTTTTGAGACAGGGTTCCTCTGCATAGTTCTGGCTGTCCTAGAACTCACTCTGTAGACCAGGCTGGCCTTGAACTCAGAAATAAGCCTGCCTCTGCTTCCCAAGTGCTGGGATTAAAGGTGTGCACCACCACTGCCTGGCTGAAAGCAACTTGTAATTGAGAGGCAGACTAAGTGATGAATCAGAGAAAGATTTGACAGAGTGAGTCAGAGATAGGCTATGCCCAGCTCTCACGAGAACAGAACGGGAGAGAGAGGCGAGGTAATTTAAGAGAGCAGTTGGGGGGAGGGGTGGAGACAGTTTTATCAGGAGAATTTTATAGAGACGGGTTGCAGAGAGAACAAGCTAGACACACAGGTCAAGACAGAATAGGCCAGAGAACAAGAAGAAGCCAGAAGATTAGAACAGATTGGCAGAGTTAGTTTGAAGCCAAGCTAAGCAAATCAGTCAGAAGCCAAGATACGCTAGTTTAAATCAGTCAGCTTGGAGAGGAGCTTGAGCCAGAACAGCTGAGTTGAACCAGCCAGCCAGAGTTCAGAAAGAACTAGGAAGGGTGAGTTTATTTAGCAGTAATTCTCCACGACGACAATTACATCTGGAAAATAAGTTATATTTACATTTACGGTATCAGAGTCTGAAAAACACCCAGTTCTTATGCAACTCAACAGTGCAAGTTTGATTAAAGTGGGCAAGACACCTAGAGTCCAGGCTGGCCTCAAACCTGCTATGTAACTGAGGATGATGCTCTGATCTTCATGCCTCCCCTTCCTGAGTACTGTAATTACAGGTTGGAATCACTCACTCTGTGGGTGCCCAGCAAGTGCTCTACCACAGCTGTACCCCCAACCCCAGCACTAGGCTATTACTGTCAAAAAAAATTTTTTTAAGTTTTAAAGTACAATACAAAAGGCTGTTAGTGTGAAATGTTAAAAATAACAGTTTTGTCGCCGGGCAGTGGTGGCACACGCCTTTAATCCCAGCACTTGGGAGGCAGAGGCTGGCAGATTTCTGAGTTCAAGGCCAGCATGGTCTACAGAGTGAGTTCCAGGACAGCCAGGGCTACACAGAGAAACCCTGTCTCAAAAAACCAAAACCAAAAAAACAAAAACAAAACAAAGCAAAAAATAATAACAGTTTTGACAACCTTAAAAAAAACAACAACAACTTTTTAACTCCTTTAAATTGTGTGTGGGGCTGGAGAGATGGCTCAGTGGTTAAGAGCACTGACTGCACTTTCACAGGTCCTGAGTTCAAATCCCAGCAACCACATGGTGGCTCACAACCATCTGCAATATCTGATGCCCTCTTGTGGGGTGTCTGAAGACAGCTACAGTGTACTTACATATAATAAATAAATAAAAATTTAAAACAACAACAACAACAAAAATAATAAATTGTGTGTGTGTGTGTGGTATGTGTTAGTATTCTGTCTAAACTCCACCTCCACAGTTATCTGGCAACACCCAGGTATGCTTCTCCCCACAGATACCTGGCAACAGCCAGGTAGGCATGCCCAGTATAAAAGGGGCTGCTTGCCTCCTCCTCTCTCTCTCTTACTCTCTTACTCTCTTGCCTCTAGCTTCTCCTCGCCCTTCCTCCCTTCCCTTCCCCTTCTCTCCACATGGTCATGGCTGGCCTCCTCTTCTCTTTTCTCTCTCTCTCCTCTTTCTCCACCATCTTCTCCCGTTTCTCTCCCTACCTTTGCCCTCTGCCCTGAATAAACTCCCTCCCCTTTGGAACCGTTTGGTCTGGTGTTGTCTGTTCCAAGCTGTGCGCCAAAGTCTAACAACAGTGTGTATGTAGATCAGAGAACAACTTTCAGGAGTTGGATCTTTTCTTCAACCATATGGATTCTGGAGTGTTGAACTTGGCCATTAGGCTTGGAAGCAGGTTCCTGCACCCTGCCTTCCTAAAATCTTGTCAGTACCCCCCACTCCCTTTTTATTAATTTTTAAACTATACTTTATTTATCTTGTGTGTACCTGTGTGGAGGTCAGAGGACAATCTGGGGGGAATCTGTCCTCTTGTGGGTCCCGAGGCCTTTGCCTGCTTACATCTTGCCAGCCCAATAAACAATCTGCATAAAGTTTTAGAGAATAGCGGAGAACAGGCCTAAGTGTTTGCTTAACAAAAAAAAGGACTTAATCTATAAACATGACAACTACATGTGGTTAGATGATATATTAATTTTATTTCCATTACATAAACTGAGGAAGAAATACAAACTGGGACTGAAATATATTACATGGCTTTAAGCAGCGTGTTTGGCTGCTGAACAGAAAATACCTGAATGGTGCTTCACGACTGTGGCAGGGTTGATTCAAGTCTCCTGGCTCCCTTCTCTTTACAGAACACCCCTGTCCTTGTCAGGGATGGGGAGAAGAGTGAAGAAGCCTTCCTAGGTGCTAACACTCTGGATGTTCCAGAAAGTCCTGCTCCACACACTCCTCCAGTTGCCTCAGGACCCTCGGGTTCTCTGCGACAGGGAGCTTCGGTGCTGTGGTTCCTGGCACGTCAGCAGGCAGCTGGCTTTGGGTTTTGAAAGCACAGTTTAATGTGGTAAAGAATGGCATCAACTGCCTGACGCAGGAAACCGAATGTTCGCGCAAAAGAGGAAACTCTTTCTTCCTGGTGATCTCGCTGGAGCTGCTGATTTCCTGAAGAAAGATCCAAAGCCACCAAAGTGATCCAGCTAGCACACTTGCAGCAGGGATTGTCAGTCTGTGACCAGCTAAGGACAGAGGCAGACCCTCACATCCTAGGTCTTTAATCTTTGTGTCAGGGCTGTATCCTAAGCCCCATCCACCTCCGGCTCTACCATTCCTCCTAGCAGGCTCCTCCTCTTAGACTCAGCCAAAGAGCAACACAAGGAAAACCAGCTTCAGTTCCCAGGAACAGGAGGAGTTGTTTGAGACATGGAAAAAAACCAAGGATGGGACTTCTAACCATCCCAAGTCTTAAAACCATTAAGAACTTCATACATAGTCTTTTCTCCTTTGCTGTGATTTTTTTTTTTTTTTTTTTTTTTTTTTTTAGACAGTGTCTTATACAGCCCGGGCTGTCCTTGAACTCCCTTTGTGCCCATGGATGACCCTCAACTTTTGATCTTTCTGCCTCTACTTCTCCAGTGCTGGGATTACGGGTATGTAGCCCTCCGTCCAGTTATACAATGTTGTACATCCAGCCCAGGGCGTCTGCACACTAGGCACGCACTCTGCCAGCTGAGCTACATCTCTGGCCTGAGGGTGGTTTTTTTGTTGTTTTTTTTTTTTGTTTGGTTGGTTTTTTTTTGAGACAGGGTTTCTCTGTATAGCCCTGGCTGTCCTGGAACTCACTCTGTAGACCAGGCTGGCCTCAAACTCAGAAATCCACCTGCCTCTGCCTCCCAAGTGCTGGGATTAAAGGCGTGCGCCACCACCGCCCAGCCACGAGGGTGTTATTTCTGAAAGCACTTACCCCGTATCTTAACCTCAGAAGTTCTAGAATCCTGACAGTGTGAGGTCTGCACTCTTGGTGATTCTCTTCCAGCTCTGACAGGAAGGCTGGGTGCTCAGTGTCCACTTCCGGAACAAATGCCCATCTGTAACTGCAGGAAACAAACATGGCCAGACATGTTGATGCATAGCTCATGTAAACTGTCTGCAGTAGTTCAGTTGATGTAATTTGCATTCCACAACCCAGTGGCTTAATAATTTCATAGATGTATTATATGTCTATAGCACAATTCATTTCAGAGTTTTTATTGTCCCGAGAAGTCCTATTTCCTTCTGCCATTACTGTTCAGTCTCTAGGACACAGACCTAGGCAGCCCTCTAGCCTAACTGACTTCCTGTGTGTGCACTTCTCTCTCATTCTGGGCTCGCAGGAATGGAATGGGACATGCCTTTAGAGGACTACCTCTGTCACCCAGTGTATTCTCAGAGCAGCAGGCAGCAGTATCTTGTTTCCCTTTATGGCTGACTGACATCTAATTACCTGGATAAAGCACATGTTGCTTGTCCATCTGTTGCTGACAGACACATAGGCTGTCTCCAGCTTTGGTGACCATACATAACGCCATCGTTCACAGTGGCCGTGGGAAAGCCCTTCTTTTCATGGCCTCTTTTTTTCTTTTTCTTTTTAGGCTTGCAGCTAAACTGAATGGAAGTGAACTTTCCTCAGATCCAATATGGCCATGCACAGCCCCTCTGCAGACATCACACACAGAACAGTGTCTGTTTGTGGCAACTGCTTGACCTACACTGACAGGCAGCTCACCTAAGTCCATGGTTTCCACTATGGTCCCCTTGACGATGCAAGACTACTTATCTGTCCCCAGCAGGGACCGGTGTGATCTCACTGCCCTAAACTGTCCCCAGCAGGGACTGGTGTGGTGTCACTGCCCTAAACTGTTCCCAGCAGGGACTCGTCTTTGCTCCTGTTCCTATGATGTATTTTCTAGACTATAACACAAATGGAATGACATTGTACGTGACCTTTCAGTCTGCTTATTGTTTAAGAGAACACACAATTGTTGTATCTATCACTGCTCTCTTTGTTGGGGCAAGCTGGAGACCAGTAGCCTCTGGGGCCAGGCACAAAACTCAAGGCAGGAACAGGTGTTTTAAGCCTGAGGGAAACGTGTGCCAAAGAAGCCAAGTGACCCGAGAGGCCACGCTCCAAATAAAGCTTTCCCATCTAACTGCAGCAGATGACTCGAGACACACACACACACACACACACACACACACACACACACACACACACAC
>NW_021620749.1:4151960-4169242 GCF_004785775.1 Grammomys surdaster
CACACACACACACACACACACACACACACACACACACACACACACACGGAGAACCACCAGCAGTGACCCAGTCACAGGCGTCCAGTAGCAAAGGCCATCTCAGCAGACAATAAGAATGCTGATTCTCCACAGAGATGATTCACAAACAGGACTGTGAGCCAAGTCATGAAGCCACAGCTGTCTGGGGAAATCTGAAACCCAGGCTTAGTCACTCAAGATGCTGGGAGCACTGCAGCTTCTCACACACTCCCTACACATGAAAGAAAAGTGAAGTGCCCAACAGCGGGGGTGGGGGGGTGGGGGGTGGGAACCAACTTCAAAGGACCTCAAAGACTCATCCCACTTACATCTGAAACAAGGGCATCTTGTCAGGCGGGAAGGAAAGCGCTGTGTCCAGGAACTTGCAAGCAGAGAGGTACATGATGAGATCACTGGGGGACATGGCCCTGCCTGAAGGCCCATTCCCATCAGCAACTGGGACTTTTATTCTGTTTATTTTGTTGCTGTTTCTATAAATTCAAAAGGAAATCTTCGTTATACACTCATTCACATCTGCTGAACATCATTTGCTTAGGACGAGTCCTTAAGACACATTTCCCTGCTAATACATCTGGAGAACACGAGCCACCATGATGCCTGCCTGTTGAGGGGACGTGGGACAGGAGGACTCATTCAAGGCTATCCTCAGGTACAGAGCCAGTTTGGAGACAACTGATGCTATATGATACCCTGTCTAAAAAAAGAAACAGGCTCGAGTTGGCTCTGCAGTTAAGAGCCACTGCTGCTCCTCTAGAGGACCCCACTTCAATTCCCAGCACCCACTGGGGAGCTCACGACTGGCTGTAACTCTAGATACAAGGGACGTGATATCTTCCACAGGCTTCCTCTGACACGACATGGACATGGTGCATATACATACACATAGGCACACATGCACACACATGAAATGAACACCTACATCTTAACACTGGCTCGTTCCACCATGAGGACCCCCCGAGGACAGCAGGTGGTGTGGCAGCTCACACCCCACTGCTGCATCTAACTCATCACATCCCAACATGACTTACCTCAATTCATCTTCCTCTTTCAGATCTTCCTCAAGTTGTATGAATGTCTGGATCTTAGGAAGAGAATGTATATTCAAGTTACTCTTTGAGAGAGGTCACATTTACCTAAATTTATCTATCTATAAAACCTCAGGCCGGGCAGCGGTTGCACACACCTTTAATCCCAGCACTCAGGAGGCAGAGGCACATGGATCTCTGACCCTATCTCCAAAAACTAAATCAAACCAAACCAAACCAAACCAAACCAAACACCTAGCAGAGCGGAGGATGGAGCCCAGGTAGAGTCTAGCAAGCAGCCTCAGGATTAATCACCAGCACCACAAATCAACATAAGGAAAATCAGCAAATAATATCAAAGTGTGGTTAGGTGTAGGTAGGGTATCTTAGTGTTCTGGAGGCAGAGGCAGGTGGATCTCTGTGAGTTTGAGGTCAGCCTGGCCTACAGAGCAAGTTCTAGAACAGCTAGGACTATACAGAGAAACCCTGCCTCCAAAAACCAAAAACCAAAACCCCTAAAAATAATAAAGAAAAGGATTTTTTCTAAAAGCACCAATTTTGCCTAAACTTGGACCGTGTGCACTCACCAGTTCAGAGACCATGATGGGCCACAGTGAGGTCAGGTGCTGGGGAGAGATTCTTAGCAGCAGAACTCTGAAAAAAAGAAACATCTGACCAGCAACTATGGATGTCTGTCCGACTCTGAGGTTGTCTGTCAGGCGCTCTAGGGAAAGAAGATTTTAGAGAAGTCACACAAATATGCATTTTGGGGTTCTGGTTAGCCAAGAGAGAAAAATAAAACGGTCATTAGTGTGGCATTTTGATAACAACCCAGTGTAGAGATGAACCCTAGCTGCCTATACACTCGGGCACTTGCCTGTAATCCCAGGTAGAGGCAGGATTGCCACATGGCCAGTCTGATACACACAGTGAGTTCTATGCTAGCCTGGGCTATCAAGTGACCTGTATTCCTTGTCTTTAAAAAAAAAAAAGAAAAAGGATGGGAGAGTGGAGGATGCAGCTTAGTAGGCCCAGTGCTTGCCCAGCAAGCATGGAGTCTTCCTTTAGCACTACATAAAATGGGTATGGTAGCACACACGTGTTATCCACAGAGATTTTGAGGCCAGCCTGAGACTCCTGGGAAACAGGGAGGAGCAAAGGGTATGTGTTTGTGCCATAAACCCCCACAGGGCCTTACTTTGTACCCCAGGTTAGCCTCCAACAAGTGAGCCTGCCTCAGCCTTCCACTGCGGCTGGCTTCTACCTGTCCTCCTGATGGCAGTGACTGTCCACACTGACAGGAGCCCACATGGCACACACTTTACCTCATCCTCATGCAGCTGGTGGCTGTGCCCCTCACCACCCACATTCCCATCTCCTCACTGCTGTTGGCTCTGGGCAATGCCATCCCCTTCAGTGCTGCCTGATGGTGCGAGCACAGGCCTGCCCCATCAGGACAGTAGCGGCTCTGGGTTAAGGAGTGCCCTCTGCAGCTGACAGCAAGCGCTGACGTACAACCTAAGGAGACCCTGGCTCCTCCTTGTCATGTGCACTGTGTGAAATTAAATTGTGCAAAGTCAAACTCCCCATCGTGCCCCCAAGGCTGTTTAAAAAAACAAAACTCCTAGAAGCCAGGTTTTTCCTGTTCCGGAGATCATCCTGAAGCAGCTACTCCCTCAGCAGCCCACAGAGCACCCCCACCCCTATCTCTCACTCATGGCACCCCCATCTGTCATTTCTCATTCCTTTAAAAAAAGATTCATTTTTATTCATTTTAACTCTGTGAGCTGGGCCTTTAGTACCAGCACTTGGGAGGCAGGCAGATCATTGTGAGTTTGAGGCCAGCCTGGTCTACAAAGTGAGTTCCAAGACAGCTAGGGCTACACAGGAAAACCCTGTCAATAAATAAATAAATAAATAAATAAATGAAATAAAGTTTTTTTGGGGGGCAATATAATCAGGTTGTTTACTGAGCAGTGCAGGCATGTATATACACACATATAGACTCTAACCCTGCCATTATGATACAATACAGGAGCTACTGTGCTTCATACACAGGAGTCTGCAGTTAGAAGGTTTCGGACCTGAGCAAAGCCCAGCTTCTATATCACTTACAACTCTTGAGCCCTTTGGGCCCCAGCTACTTATCCCGGGAGACAGGGAGGAGAAGGAATCGCCAGACTGAAAGCACTGGAGTGCAGTACTCCCCTCCCCCCACACACTTAAAGGTAATTAGGCCCTCATGAGTGGGTTTGGTTCCAGTATAATGGGACGAGTTTGGTCCCTTTTGTCACATGCAAGCCTGTCTGTTGGCCCTGGACTTTCCAGTCCCCAGAGCTGTGAGCCAAGACAGTTTTGTTCACCATAAAATCGCCAGCATCAGGTCTTCTGTGGCAGATGTGGAACAGCCTGAGAGGGGCTCTTACCTTGTATCAGGGGAAGGTAGAGGTGATACTGGTCAAGCTCGCCACTGAAGACAGCAAAGGCCTGGCGCTTCAGCAGCATGGCCTTCTGTTCAAAGCTGGAGAAGAGCTTTAAGGAACTGCTCTGCATGTCTGGAATAAACACACAGCAGTCAGTTTGTGAGGGAAGCACTGCGGGAGAGTGGGTGCAGCAGAGCAGGGAGAGTGGGGAAGCACAGAGAGAGAGAATGGGGAGAGTACAATGAGGGAGAGTGGAGCACAGCAGGGAGAGTGGGGGGAGCACAGCAGTCAGCTTGTGAGGGAAGCATAGCAGGGGAGAGTGGAAGGAGCACAGCAGGGAGAATGGGGGGAGCACAGTGGGGGAGAGTGGGGAAGCATATCAGGGGAGAATGGGGGAAGCACAGTAGTCAGCTTGTGAGGGAAGCACAGCAGGGAGAGTAGGGGGAGCACAGCAGGGGAGAGTGGTAGGATTCAATTTATGATAAAAGTCCCAAAAGTCCCCTTTGAGAATGCGTGGAAGTCAACCCTGCACACTCTTTAAAAAAAACACCCATCTCAGCCAGAAATGGTGGCTCATGCCTATAATCTTATCATTTGAGAGGTTATGCTAGCAGGATTGCCAACAGTCTGATGCCAGCCTGGGCTATATGAGTTACAGGCACTCTGGGCCAAAGAAGGAGATCTTTTCTCGACAGCAAAATGCTAAAAACAAATGACAATTCCACCAAATCCAATTTGCACCCCCCAAACAACAACAAAAACAATCCACTCATTTTATTAATGACACACGGAATCAGGGAGTCAGGAAAGAGTGGGAGATGTGGAAACGGCCATCTAAGTTGGGCATCGAGGTGCTGACTTGTAACGCTGGCATTTGGAGGCCAGGGCATAAGGATTGAAGGTGTGACACCAGCCAGTTACAGTGAGACGCTGCCTGAAATCTAGAGGCACGTGTAATAAACTACAGCAGACTCAAGACCTTCAACTGAAGGCAGTGGCTATGGCCTAAAGGCTCTCAGCAGTGTCTGCCTGTGACGCACAGGGCAGTCAAGGCCTGCCAACAGGACTGAGACTGTTCAGTTCTTAAGAAATCTACACCCTCAGCTCTTCACTCAGCTCCACAAAAGTTTGATATGCTGGGGTGTGGTGTGCACTTTTAACCCCAGCACTGGGGAGGCAGAGCCACACAGGTCTCTGTGAGTTCAAGGCCAAGTTCCCGAACAGCCAGGGCTACACGAAGAGACTCGGTCTCAGAAGGAGTTGGACGTGGTAGAAGCTGAGCACGAGGGTACCACAAGCTTGACGATAATTTGAAACTTACTCATTAAATCCTTAAACATTGTTTTCTCGTGAGTCAGAAGATGGTCAATGATGGACTTCCAGCTGGATGTACAAAAAGGCACAATTAGTTAAGTATGCAACTGATGACAGTTTAATTAAAAGCATCGAGAAAACAGCATGCCTCCAAGAGCTATTAAACCTGCTATGCGGGCTGAGATGGCAGGACAGGGAAGAACCCATGCTGTAGGAGCCTGAGGAGGCCCTGCACTCAGACCGCAGTGCTGGGTAGAAGCCAGGCCTGGATGCTTGCTCATGCCTGCAACCCCAGCACTGTGGAGAAGGACATGGGCTTGCTGGCTGCTTGCCCTGCCCATGGATCAGTGAGATTCTGTCTCTCAGTGGAGGGTGACAGATAGAGCAGGACATCAGACGTCCACCTCTGGGCTCTGCACATGTGCGCTGGAGCATGAGCACTCCTACAATAGAGCGCATCCTCCGTCCCCTGCATACGTAACTCCCAAACCCCACACGCGTGCTACATTCTTCCACACACAAAATGAATCTGTAAAAAATTGAAAACAAGAAATGTGCTCTCTGGAGTCTGTCCCCCACATGTGTCAGAGCATGGTGTGGGGATGCTGAGTGCTTGTGAGACCACTCCAAGAAAACAGCACGAGAGTCTCATGACCGCAGTTCTCTCAAAACACAGAGTTGTTCTTACAGTGTATTCTCATGGTCCTCCCAGGTGTAGCTAGCTGACACAGAGAGTTTACCTCAGATTACTCATTATTGCTTGCTGTTATTATTCAATTAAATGTTTCAACCTCTCTTGATATGCATGCCTTTATGGAAAACCATGTTATTTCCATGTACAGCTTGTCCTTGTGGTTATATGCAGCTTGAACTCATGAGAACACTCACTCAGGTGATTTTCCTTAACCCTCAGAGTATAAACTGCTGAGTGAAGCTGGCTATGCATGAGTTATCAGCTCCATTCCCCCTGGTCCCCCTATCTCTACAGCGGTGACACACTCATGATTTTAATATGAGGAACTGGCCAAGCAAAGGCTTTTCTCATAACCCCAAGTCATGGAATGAAACACACTTTTCCAGCTCTCTATAAGGAAACAACACAGAACAGGGCAAGAGCGCTAATGAGCGCTAATACCATGTCCTCAGTAGTCCTGGACCTGAGCTCCATCCCTGAGTCCACATGAAGGGAGAGAATAGACTCATCCCACAGGCTATCTCTAATCTCCACTGTGGCATATGCATCGTACACACACACACACACACACACACACACACACACAAATAATGAAATAACATTTTAAAACAGTGTTTTAATGAGGCTCGTTTGAGGACTAGGCAGATGGCTGAGTTGGTAAATGGCCGCTGCCCAAGCCTGAGCACCTGAGTCTGAATCTCAGTGTGTGTGGTGCCTGCCTGCCCACGACCCCAGTGCTGGCAAGGTGGAGACAGGGCAATCCCTGGAGCTTGCTGGACGTCCAGGTTTCAGTGCCGGAGAGAGAAGCCTAAGTGAACTTCTAGCCTCCACCTGTGTACACATGCACGCTCATACAATCACACTCACCCAGAACCAGGCATACACACGAACCCCAGGAAGCCTGGGCTACAGGAGGCCCTGAGCAGGCTTCCTGAGCTCTGAGGAAAAGGCACAGGAATGTCTTGCTCAGTGTCCTGTCCCCCTGGGGTCTCCATGTCCACACCCACTACTGTCATGGAGTGCATGAGCCAGGAAGCCAGCCAGACATACTGCCAGAGTCACTGTGGGCTCTGATCTCAAAAGAGGTTAAGCCTTTCAAGATGAAAGGCTCTTCAACCTTCTATCATCTTTCCCAATGACAGGCTCTCTTAATCCAGTGCAGTGCCTCTTTTGATAAAAGGTTACCTTGGTATTTTGAAGGATATAATGCCTTTTCAGCAAACATAGGACTAACATGACCATCATGACAGGGCCATCCAAGGAGCCGAGGTGACACTATGGTCCACTTCCATATTTCAGCTCTGAGGGCCAGGCTCCCAAGCGTTGAAGACTTGGTCTTCCTGGCACATGGAGTGTTCGTTTTGTTTTTTAAAAACATGCTTTCTCTGTGTAGCTCTGGCTGTCCTAGAACTCTCTCTGTAGACCAGGACCAGGCTGGCCTGGAACTCAGAGATCTGCCTGCCTCTGCTTCCTGAGACCTGAGATTAAAGAGAGCACGTCTATGGAAACAGAATTTCTTACTGAACACAAGAAGTATCCATCTGAAAGAACGCGGGGTCCAAGAACAGCTCCAGCACCTCCTTCCTCCACGCCCGTTTGGTATAGGCATAACCACTCAGGGAGCTCAGCAGCTGGGTGCCAGCTCGGAAGCTGGGAGCATTGTACGCACTAAGGGTAGAGAAGGAACAGGGTCAGAGAAACCTTCACAAAAGACACATTTCTGCGTGTGAGTGTGACAAGGGTGTCTGTCACCTGTGGTTGCGCAGGTAAGGAAACACGTAGTACAGCAAGCGCGAAATCAATGGCACTGCCTTCTCTTTCTCATCGCTGCGATAAACCATGTCCAGAAGGGAAGCCAGAACCTACAAGAAATGAGGCAGAATTCCTTAAAGAAAACACAACATGGGGCTATAAAGGTGGCTCAGTGGTTAAGAGCATTGGATGTTCTTCCAGAGGGCCCAGGTTCAATTCCCAGGACCCATATGGAAGGTTACAACTGTAACTCCACTTCCAGGGGATCCGATACCCTAATATAGACATACATGCAGGCAAGATACTAATGCACACAAAAACAAATAAGCAAACAAATAAATCAATAATACATTTTTAAAAAGAAAAGAGAAGAAAACAAGAGACACTGGGCAATAGTGGTACAAGTCTTTAATCCTAGCACTTGGAAAATAGAGGCCAGTAGATCTCTATGAGTTCGAAGCCAGGCTGGTCTAGAGAGTGAGTTAAAAAAGCCAGGGCTGGACTGGAGAGATGGCTCAGTGGTTAAGAGCACTGACTGCTCTTCTAGAGGTCCTGAGTTCAATTCCCAGCAACCACATGTTGGTTCACAACCATCTGTAATGGGATCTGACACCCTCTTCTGGTATGTCTGAAGTCAGTGATAGTGTATTCACACATATAAAATAAATAAATCTTTAAAAAAAAAAAAAGCCAGGGCTATATAGAGAAATCTTGTCTTGAACCACCACTACTACACACCCCCAAAACAAGGAAAAGACTCCTAAAGTGGCAATCAAAAGTGCAACCTGACAGTGTTCTAAATGTGATCAGGAATATCACCCCCGAGACCTACATGTTGGAGCCCATGGCAGTAGGAAGGGAGACCCAGTTGGAGGAAGCTCACTGGCAGTGTGCCCTTGCCCTTCCACAGGGCAAGCACTGTGTGCCTCCACATGCTCTCCATTGTGAGGCTAAGCAACACAGCCAGCCAACTGGGCTGAAGCCTCTAACACCCTGAGCCAGACAGACCTTTCCTTCCTGTAAAATGAGTTTCTCAGGTATTTTGCTGCAGCAACAGAAAGATGGCTGATACAAGGTCGGGACTTCAGAGCTGAGGCAGAAGGGGGCAGCCATGTCGCACCCATAATGAATACATGCCTTCAGAATGATTCAAGACAGTAAACATTTCCACAAGGGACCACAAGTCAGGTGAGCCTTTACCTCTGCCAAGAGAGAGAGCGCTTGCACACTGTAAACAGAGGGGGCAGAAGCGGACACCATGGTGGAGGCCGCAGCAGCATCTGCAGACAGAAAGAAGAGTCTGTTTAGTTCTGAGGGAGTGGCTGCTTCCTTCCCCAAAGCACTTTCACTCTGACTGCAGTTAGTCTCAGTATCTGCTCTAGTATCCAATTCTAAGCATGATGGCTGTCTAAGTTAGGTTTCTATTTACTGCTGTGATAAAGATCACGGTCACAAACAACCTGAGGAGGGAAACACTCATTACATCTTACATCATCCAGGGCCACACGGAGGACACTGTTTGGAAAACCAACCTCCCGCCTCCCATGCCATCTTCCATAAAGGGAAGCCGGGGCAGGAGCCTGGAGGCAGGAGCTTGGAGGCAGGAGCTGCTGCAGAGGGTGCTGCTGCTGACTGGCTTGCTCCTCATGGATTGCTCAGTCTGCTTTCTTATAGAACTGAAGACCACTGTCCTCCATTAGTCAGGACACTCCTGTATAAATCACTTATCAAGAAAATGTCCTACAGTCTTGCCTACAGCCAGTTTGATGGAGACATTAACCAACTGCAATTGCTCTTCCAAGATGACTCTCGCTTTGCTAAGTCATAAAACCTAACCAGGACAAAAGAATGTAGGTATTTGGATCAAACACACCAGCAACAGCTCACTGCCTCCAGGTCTTTTCGGGTAACCAGCTGGCATTTTGGTCTCTGAGCTCAGAGTCCATCTTCCAACACTACTTAGCTCTGCTCCGGTCTTTGTCCTTGTCACAGCACTGACAAGAGTTCACTGCTGAGCTTCTGCAGAATGCCCTTCTTCATCTCCACACATCCTGCCCCTCATCCATCCAGCAAATGTTCTCTTCTTGCCTGCTTCTCTCTCCCTCAGACGAACGCACCCAGGAAGGGGAAATGCTGGCTAAGTCCAGCAAGCTGAGATCTGTTATGGTTTGTCCCCTCTGGAATGACCACAGTGAAATTCTAAAACCAATTTACTGAAAGCAGCAGACACAGGAGTTGAAAGCAATCTTCTAGAATGAGTGCCCACTGTGGGTATGGGCTGGCAAACAGCAGTGCTTGGTATCTGGGTCACTTAGGGCTGGTTGGAGCTGGTGACTTAATCCCTGTAAAACCGGGTAAAGATTTCTCCCATTCCTTTCCCATGTGATTCTTTATATGCTGTTCAATAAATATAGATCAAAGTCCTTTGTTAAACAACCACACAGCCACACAACAGTCAGATAGACACAGGGATGGAGTCACAAATCAGCCTTTAGTCAGGTACACACTTAGACTCACACAACAGAAGAAGACAGAAAACACAGGGCACGTGAAGCAGAGAGTTCACATCTGGCCTCACTCCTGGGTAAGAGACTCCGAGGAGAAGTGTTTTTACATCTTTTAGTGATGCGACCCTGAGGCGTTGGATTATAAAAGACTCTTCCTTAAAACTTCAATCCTCCCCCAGACCCAACACAAAATGAGAGAACAGGAAAGAAGCTGGAAGCAAATGGAAGCCAGTGATGAGCTGGCAGCATCCTAGCAGCCTTCTAAGCTAACTGGTCCAGATTCAGGGACCACCCTAGACTCTTCCCGTGCTGTCCTGGTTGTTCTCTCAGCTGGTGACTTGCTATTTGTCCTTGAAAGTTATTTCTCTTCTCCTGACATCTCAAATTCACCATGTGCAGTGCTGACTCTGCTCCCCCATTCTTCTCTAAGTCAGTAAACTGTTGAGCCAAAAATCTGAACCTTCCTTGGCTGCATTTTCAAACCACAGCCAAGTCAGTATTGTTTCTTGTGTAAACCATCCTAGGATCCTTCGACAGGACTTCCAGCTCCTGCTCTTGCACAAAGTGGCCTTACTCACAACAGTCAAAGTGATACTTTCTGAAGACAGAGCATACTGCATAAGTGCCCTGACTACTGGGGCAGTGTGAGATCCTACGTGCCACAACTTTATACCCAGTTGGCTCCCCTTCAGTCTCCATCCTCCATCTTGTTTCTGAACAGTTCGATCAAGGAGAAACTAGGCGATAGCCAGAGGGCCTATGGGTAGGTCCTAAAGGCTGGCTCAAGAGGGCCAGCTTCTGGCTCACCCTCCTGATTAAAACACAAGGCTGGTAGCATGTGTTTCCCACCAGCAGGCTCACGGCTGGATCAGGACTATAGCACAGCAGTTGTGTGTGGATCAATCAGTCACCCTGTCTGTCTTCACATTGACCAACCCCCAGTATGGGAGGGTAACTCTTCAGAGCTTTAAAACTTCCGGCCCTGGAGATAAGATTGGATCTTGAGTCCCTTCTCTGGTGTCTTTTCCCTGTGTATCTGCTGTGGGTGTGCTTCCTCACCCCCATTAACCTCCAGCAAATACCTTCCTCCAGCTGCTGTTCCTTCAGTGGTTTAGAGAACTGTCTGTTGTCCAGAGGACCTAGGTTCAATTCCCAGTACCCACTTGGCAGCTCACAACCATGTGTGACTACAGTTCTAGGAGATCCAACGCCTTCTCTGGCTTCTATGGGCATTTGACATACACGTGGACAGACATATTCAAATAAACTACCCATAACACATAACTAACAAACAAGCACAATAGACACTGGATTTTTTTAGGCGTTTCAACCTAAGCCTCCTTGGTTGAATGGCACTAGAGTCCAAACACAACAGTGCCCTTGAGAACCTGCACATGTATAACACACGCACATCAGTGGAGGGAAATGCTCGCTCTTTCTTCAACCAACATGAACATTTGTTTATTACTGCTGAGTGCTGCTGACATTTGCTAATTAAGCCTTACTAAGCAGCTCAAACACCACTGCCAGCTTCCACTGTCTATGCCTTCTAGGAACTGAAAGGAGCCAGGTGATGCCTTGCCATAGGACTGTCCACAGGTTGGATTTAATTACTGAGCAACAGACTGGCAACAACACATCAGTCGGTACAGCTGCGGTGGGTGCACAGCTTAATCAACACCCAAAGAGCGAGTCACAGCAAAGCAGCTGGAGAGCATGCACAGGTACGGTGGGGACGGGACGTTCTTCCCCTACAACCGTAGCACCATCTGGGAGAGCATAATCACTGGCTTAAAATGGTAAAGGAAGGGGCTGGGAGAGAGCCAGCTCAGTCAACAAAGTGCTTGTCACACAATCATGAAGTCCAAGCTTGACCCCAGCATCATAAAAAAAAAAAGATGGGCTTGGAGGCTGGGTCATGTGACTCAGTGCTGGGGAGAGAGAGATAGGTGGGTCTCAGAAGCTCAGTGGCCAGCCAGCCAACTAGCCCAATCAGCAAGTTCAGGTCCCAGGGAGAATTCTAGCCTCAAAAAATAAGGCAGGCAGCAACTTCTGAAGAACAATACGTGAGGCTGACCTCTGGACACTGCCCAGCTCCCTGTCCCTCCTCATTCTAGGAAGAGAATTCCTGTATGGGTGTCAGGGCATACCATGTGGCTCCACTCCTTTGAAACAGAAGTGTGTGCATGCCTGGCCGACTGCTGGGTGCTTGTCCCACACCCCACGCCCACTCTCTAGGTCCATCCAGGAGACTGTCAGAATGAATCAGACCACACAGGATGGGACTCAGATCAGTGCCTTGCTTAGCCACCTTCAGGGAGGCTTCTTGTGGTAGAAGGGAACTACTGAGGAGACCCACAGCTGGACAGTGTGACTTTGGAACACTCGGTCCTAAATGATGATGTCTTCATCAACCCTCCACTCGGGTCAGGGAGCAAAGAGAGGCGGGATAGAAAGACTGTGAAAGTCACAGGGGATGGATGACACTATGGAGACAAGTGTCTTCAGAGATAACAGGAACCATGCACATCAGAGACTGGCAGCATGGGCCCAAGCAAGATGGGGTCTCAGTGCCAAGAGGAGGAACTGAACATAATGTCCCCACCTGTCCCAAACCAAGGAGTTCTTCAGTTGACATAAGCTCACAATGGGAAGGTTTGTTTTCTCCAGTGGAGTCCCCAGGCCCAGCAGCACGTGGTCAATACAAAAGGTACTCAGTATTTTTGTAGATTTCTGTCTAGGGTGGCAGCTTTGTTTGGGCATTTTTGTTTGTCTTACTGTCCTTTTTCTTGTACATTATGGTTTCTGGAAATTTTGTGTTTTTCTGGTCTTTATTTTTGTATATCTGTGTGTGCTTATGTGCATTTCTTATGCTTTTCCTTTTTTCCTGTTTTCTTGTTTGCTTACCTGTTTGTTTGCTAAATAAAGGGGAGAAAGAAAGAGATAGATCTTGGAGTTGGGTGAGGTGTGAGGAGTTTTGGGGAAGACCATGAAGAATACATTGTCTGAAAATATTATTTTCTTTTTTTGTTTTTGTTTTTTTGTTTTTTTGAGACAGGGTTTCTCTGTGTAACCCTGGCTGTCCTGGAACTCACTCTGTAGACCAGGCTGGCCTCGAACTCAGAAATCCACCTGTCTCTGCCTCCCAAGTACTGGGATTAAAGGCGTGTACCACCACCGCCCAGCCTGAAAATATTATTTTCAATTAAAAAAATATATAAAACAGCATGAACAGGTACAGTCACCTAGTCACAAGCATATGGGTTCAGGGGATGGGGTGGGGTGGTCGCCTGGGCTCATGAACAGGCTAAAAGGCAGCATGCTTGTCCTTGTGCGTAGATGTGTGTGTCCACTTTCCAGTGCCTCCTGGTGCTCCAGGAGAACTGAGAGTGGAAATAGTGATGCTCTGATGATGTCTAAACTGTGAAGTACTCAGAGCCAGGCTCATCAGCACCACTCCCTTCCCTGCACAGATCCTGCCTTCTTCCCTTTACACCTCACACAGTTAAAACGTGGACAATGCTTCGGGGAAGGAAGAGAGGTTCCAGGGAAAAAGGCAGAGACCTCAAGTGCACTTCTTGACCTCAGGTGCACTTTGTTCCCTGGACTGCTCTTGGAGGTGATTTTGTGCCTTCTGTGACAAACATTTACATTCAGTTTATAGGAAAGTTTATTCTTGTTGGATATCACATCATAGCTATTGAACCCAATCTGGTCAGGAATCTGGACATGGCTGTCTGCTTTGCTCTCATGCTTTCCCAGATGTAATCTATAGCACATGCCAGGCAACCATGTTTCAGTTGGCGTGTCTTGAGAAAGTTCTGAGAAAGGGCTGCTCTGTTAATATTTAGTATGTATGTTGGGAGCCGACTGAGCCGAAAGCGGCTATTATCTTTGCAGCCATCTTGAGCCATATACCCTGACAAGAGACTTGTTTCCAACAGCCGAGCACACTCTGATAATTATGTTGATCCTTTCAGTCAAGGCGGGGCAGCAAGAACGAGAGACCCAGTGAGGGACGTTACCAGAAGAAGGGTCCACTGAAAATTCAGAAATGAAACAGAGGTGATTGCTGTGGGAACCTGCCGTGTGGAGACCAGTAGGTCATAGTAGTGATAATGGGGCAAGTAATAAGTCAGCCTGAATTCAACTCTCAGCCTGAACTCAACTCTCTGTTTTTGTTTTGTTGTTTGCTGCTTACGTGTGTTAATTGTTGGTGTCTGTTTTGCTGTTTAAATGCTGTCTTTCATGTTCAAAAGAAAAGTATAGAATCCAAAATACGACCAAAGGTTGAAGTAATTGATTTGACAGAGCCAGATTGTGCTGACCTAGAGGAAGAGGCAGCCAAAAATTACGACCCTGAATGGTCCTCTTCCCGAAGACCCCCTCCCTCTGCTCCTCCACCTCCAGATGCTCCCGCTATTGGGATGGTGGTTGTAGATCCCAGAAAGGAGTTACAGGACAAAATTTCTCTCCTTAAGCAATAAATTTCTCTTCTTAATAACAAATAGAACAACAAATAGAGTTAGAAAAAGAGTATCAGGATTTAATCAATCAGCTACAAAAAGTAAAGACAGGGAAGATGTCTCAAGAGGGCAAGGAAAATTCCTCAGGTCCTCGAGTTCCTCAACCCAGAGTCCAAAGGCAGCCCCTGTCCTGTGGTTTTAGTACAGATCAGCCAGAGGAGGGAAAGGCTGAGGTTTTCCCTGTATCAGAGACTAGAGATGTTCAAGGAGTTGTGTGGAGACATCACACAGGGTTTAATTTTCAAATTATTAAAGAATTAAATTAAAATTCGGTGGCACAATATGGTGCCACTGCTCCCTTTACTCTTGCAATCTTAGAATCTGTTGCAGAGGAGTGGCTGACTCCTGGTGATTGGAATACTCTAGTGAGAGCAGTTCTTAGCGGTGGTGACTATCTTATTTGGAAATCAGAGTATCATGAGAATTGTAAAGAGACAATTAGGAGAAATATTCAGGCAGGTAATGGTTGGTCCTTTGAAGCCTTAGTAGGAGAAGGGCAATTTGCTTCTAGTGATAACCAGATACAATATGACCCAGGCTTATTTGCTCAAATTCAAAATGCAGCCATGAAGGCTTGGCGCAAACTCCCGGTAAAGGGAGACCCTGGTACATCTTTGACTTCAGTCAGACAAGGGTCTGACGAACGATTTTCTGATTCTGTTCATCGATTAATGACAACAGCAGGGAGGATTTTTGGTAATGCAGAGGCAGGTGTAGATTATGTGAAACAGCTTGCATATGAAAATGCCAATCCTGCCTGCCAAGCGGCCATTAGGCCCTATAGGAAAAAGACAGACCTTACTGGGTATATCAGACTCTGTTCTGACATAGGGCCCTCCTATCAACAGGGCTTAGCTATGACGGCTGCCATGCAAGGACAATCAGTAAGAGATTTTTTGGCAAACAGAGACAAAAAAGACCTGTTTTAAGTGTGGCAAGCCTGGACACTTTGCAAAATATTGCAAAGCAGAAAATGAGTTAACAACCTGAACTCAAACAACCTTCCTTGGATCACTGCTTTCTTTGTTACATTTGTGTATAAAAGTACATTGGAATGGAAGTAAGGTTGTCTATAGCATTAGATTATAGTCTGCCCATTCTTTCAGGTCCTCAGCTCCCAGGTCTTGAAGACATGGATCTGCATAGATCAGCAAAGTTGACAGAATACCTTTTACTTAAAAACAAAACCTCAGACCCTTGGCTGAAGCAAGTGTTTCGTCCACGTACCGTGCATATCGTTGTCGGCATCCGACTCTTCCAGAGAGACCTGAGGCTGGGCTTTCACTTCCAGATTTCTGCTGAGCCAGCTGGTTTGTTCCAAGGAGGAGCCAGCAATGGTACCTACAGCTTCCAGGATTCGCTGAGTGATTTCCTGGAGAGCCAACAGAAGCAAAATGGGACTTAGTTAAGGAGAAGTGCCGGTACACAATGCCACTGTCCAACAGGTACAGGACACAGACCATGGTATGAGTCACTGAGGCTCTGTTAGACTTCCAAAGAGCCACGCTGAGAGGTGAAAGGCAGTGGGGGTGACAGATTTTAATAATAGGTTCTCAATCTACAAATATCGAATACAAACAACATCAGCATTGAGTCTCTGCAGTTGTTTCCTGCCCAGGCTTTGGACTTCCGTGTGTACTGAACACTTGACACTTCAAGTCTTCTCTCAGGACATGGTACTAGTGGCTGTTTTTCTCTACCAGCCGACGGATAAAGACACAGGGTTCAGAAGTCTGCAGGACTGATGGGAAAGACTGGCTTTCTGGTTCTCTCGGATCGTGGTTCGTGCTGGTATGAACATGTGGCAGTAACACAGGACGCACTGTTACTAAGCTGCTGGACTTGGGACTTTACAAAGGTGCGTGGACTGCCAGGCCACACAACAGTCAGCCGAGGTGCTCATGCTGTCTTCATGACCACGGGCAGGGCAGGGCGGTGACGCTCCCTCTGCCTCCATCCTCACACAGAAGCAAGACAACATCGACTAGTCTGCTGCTGTCCTGCTTGCCCTCTGCTCTTGAAAAGGAGAGCCTGTGGGGCAGATTTTATCCTTCAGCCTTGTTTTCCTTAGCCTGTCTCTGTCTGCAGAACCAGTGTCCGCCGCTCAGCTCACTGGGACACTTACTCTGTTTTATGGGATGAAGTGTGGGTTTATTCTAGAATGACAATAGAGCCAGTCAAGATCCTTGTAAACTGTGCTGTGTTCTGTTTGCATGCTCGAAGCTCCAGCACTTGGTAGGCAGGGAGGGGAGTATTCAGCCAGGGCTATTCAGAGAAACTATCTTAAACAAAGATGTCTTTAAAATAAATTGCTGTAGTTCTGCTATTTGTATGAGAAATACATCTTTTAATAATATAAGCAGGGACAAGATTAAATAAAGTAGGCTTGACTGGGTGAGTGACCGGCCATTTACAATTAGGACCGTCATCAGACGAGTCTGGTCAGGTTCTGGGCAAGGACACCATGCAAACAGGACGACCAGAGTTCAAATCTCCAGAACCCACGGAGAGGGCTGGGCATGGTCAAAACAGCATGCTATGTTTATAAAAAGATAAAGAGATAGGGAATATATGTTCAGTGGGTGTGTGGTGAGGTATAGGGGAAGGGGATGTCTCAGCAGGCCCATGCTGAGGCATCTCTTCCCCCTGAGTGACCAGCCACAGATGGTATAGTGTAGAACAGAGTTTATTCAGGGCATGGGCAGGGGAGTTAAGAGGGCAGTAGAGGCAGAGAGATGGAAAGATTAGAGAAGTAGAGGCCAGCCATGACCACATGCTGTTGGGGGTAGACGGAAGGATGGAAGGATTGCTGGGTCGTGCTGGGGGCCAGTCTAGCTCCAAGTTCAGTGAGAGGCTGCCCTAATGAGGTAAGGCAGCAGACTGACAGAGGAAGACACCCACTGTTCTCCTCTGGCCTTTCCATGTGTGTACATGGTCGAACACATGTGAAGACACCACACACACACACACACACACACACACACACACACACACACACACAC
>NW_021620749.1:4169252-4172387 GCF_004785775.1 Grammomys surdaster
ACACACACACACACACACACACACACACACACACACACACACACACAGAGAGACAGAGTCTGGGGAGGAACTGGATGTGTAATTCAGCTGACAGAGTATTTCATCAAGGCTCCTGGTGTTAGAATTCTGTCTAAACTCCACCCCCACAGTTACTTGGCAACAGCTAGATATGCTCCTCCCCATAGTTGCCTGGCAATAGCTAGGTAGGCCTGGCCCACTATAAAAGGGGCTGCTTGCCCCCTCCCCGCTCTCTTGTTCCCCCTCTGTCTTTTTGCCCCTTCCCCCTCTTTCCATGTGCTCATGGCTGGCTTCTACTTCTCTACTACCCTCTTAACTCCCCTCCTCATGCCCTGACTAAGCTTTGTTCTATACCATACCGCCTGTGACTGGTCCCTCAGGGGGAAGGGGTGCCTCGGCATGGGCCCACTGAGACATCCCCTTCCCCCATACTTTACCATACCCCCTAGAACATATACTCCCTATCTTTTTATCTTTTTATAAACATCATTGGTGCTGAGACTCGGATGTAGAAGCTCTACAGGTTTGCATCCCACCTCAGCTACCACAAGAGATCTATGCTCACTAGCCCAGAGAACATTTCTTGAGCTCAAAGCTAACCCTGTACTGCCCTGACCCTCGTTCTAGGACTCCTTCCCTTGGCTGAGACTTTTCCCTTTTCCTTTTGAGAGTTTCTTTCTTGAGGCTGAGAACTCCATGCCGGACCTGGACAAACTGCTCTCTCAGGAGCACCAGCTCCAAGTACTAGTCCTCAGTCCCCATGTGTCTCGCCCATGGGTCAGCCTTTCACACTGCTTGCTAAGACCCATAGTGTAGGCTTCTCCCCCTCTCCCTCATTTGTGGCCTGCTAGAGCCACTTAGTTCAGCTGGTTTGCCTGAAAAGTGGGTCTGGGACCCTGCTTGCTCCTCTCCGCCCTCTGTTCCTTAGCTCTATTCTGGGTCTGCCCCCCACCCCCAATCAGCGCTGTGCAGCTACAGTCGCAGGAGGTCAGAAGTTCAAGGCCATCCTCAGCTACACAGAGCTTAGGGCCAGGCTGGGATATACCACACCTGTCTCCAAGAAGATTATTTTAGGTCAGCAACTAGAGTCACTGCAGCCTGAGTGGGCTCCCAGCACTGTCACCAGTGTCGCCGGGGAAGAGTGGCTGTTCACAGGGCTGAAGAAAACCCTGTGACAGTGGACAGGGTTGTTCTTACTTCCTTCAACAGCCATTTATTGCCAGCTTTGTGTCTTTCCCAGCATCTCTGTGGCTGTCAGGGAATATATGAACTGAGCAGAAACTAGTTCTACTAAAGCTCAGACATCATTGGAGGCCTCTGAAACCCACAGAAGACCCCACCGCCACCAAGACAGAAAAGGGCAGGCAGGGGGTAGGCACCAGCCTCAGCCAGAGACAGTGCCTTTTCTGCTGACAGGAAATCTTAGCACCACAAAGAAACCAAGATTGCCTGATTGTGTTGGCATACACCAGCTGTGCTTCCTTCCTTCCAGCCAAAGTGACCTATGAACTGGAGTTCCTAGAACCCCGTGAGTGAAAATTCCTGAAAAGCAGCCACGTCTGGCTGTGAACAAAACTCCTGGAAGGACTTCCTGTGTCTGCAGAGACTGACAGGCCAGTTGGAATTTCAGTGCTGTGGAGAGGTCGAGATTTTGTAGGTTCAGAGGGCAATTGCTTCCCTGCAGTTTTATCAACTGGCTAGGAAGGTGTTTTTTGCTGTATTCACAATTGTTCACTGCTGTCCTAGCAGGTGCTGGCAGGAGACTGTTGTCATTTCTATAGCCCCTAAGACCTGCTTTCTGTATGTAAATATGTGTCACCTCCTCACCCACTTAAAAACAAGGTAAATAGAGGGATCAAGATTCTTTGAGATTATTGTGTTGAAAAGCAAGAGGGCCAGGGGATAAGCATTTTTTTTTTTTAAATCAGGAAGGGGGGGAGGCTTTGGATGAATAAAGAGCTAGAGGCCTTGCTGGAGAACAGAGCAGAGCTGAGAGGAACCACAGAGAGAGCCACACTGGAGTCTCAGAGGCAGGTTGCATCTGGTTGGCTAGCTGAGGCAACGTGTCCAGCAGAAAGGCTAGCAGGCCTATACTGCACAGATGTCTCAGTGTCTTTATTATTAAACCCCAAGTTGGACCCAAAGCTCCCACAATATACAGGGCTAATTTTAGCTCCTGGAACAGCCACCAACTTGTCCAACTTCGTATCAGAACTAACATTTACAACACTAGCTTCCACCAACCAAGGGTCAGGAATGTCATCGGACAGCATCTTAGGGTTATAAACACAGCTCCTCCATTTCTTCACACCTGCTTCTCTGGTGTACCCTCCATGTTGCCTTGACTTAAAACTTTGTTCTGTAAAACTAAAACCTCTGTGAAACGACTCCCACACTAGAACATAGAATCTGGGGTGATGTAACTTTGTGTTCCCTGGCCACGGGTCTCTGGAAATGGCTCCAGAATGAACTAGCCCTTATCCCTGGTCATTTGTTAAGACAAGGGCTGTGAACCAGGAGGTGGAGCAGCACACTTTTAATCCCAGCACCGGGAGCCAGAGGCAGGGGAGTTTCTGAGTTTGAGGCCAGTCTGGTCTACAGAGCAAGTTCCAGGACACCAGGATTACACAGAGAAACCTGTTTTGAAAAGCAAAACAATAACAACAGAAAAGATGATTGTTGTGACTTTTACATTAAAGCCTCTCAGTCCAAAGCCTGGGCAGCCAAGGCTCCACAGAGAGAAAGGGAAAAGAGAGGCACAGAATCACCTGGGTTGGGCATGGTGGCTCCGGCTTGTGATTTCAGCATTCAGGAGGCTGAACTGAGAGGACTGTTAATATTCGGTCTAAACTCTACCTCCACAGTTACCTGGCAACAGCCAGGTAGGCGTGCCCACTATAAAAGGGGCTGCTTGCCCCCTCCTCTCTCTCTTAATCCCCTGCCTGTAGCTTCTCTCTGCCCCCTCCCCCTTCCCTTCCCCCTCTCTCCACGTGGTCATGGCTGGCCTCTCCTCCTCTACTTCTCTCCTTCTCCTCCTCCTCCTCTTCTTCCCCTCTTCTTCCTCCTCCTCCTCCTCTTCCTCCTCCTCCTCCTCCTCCTCCTCCTCCTCCTCCTCCT
>NW_021620749.1:4172787-4178571 GCF_004785775.1 Grammomys surdaster
CCACACACCCACAGAACATACTCTTTATCTCTTTACCTTTTTATAAACACAACAAGGACTGCCCAGAGAATGAGACGACTCTGGGAGAAACTGTTTCCATTTCAAAGAACCAAAACAGTAGCAGCAACACCTCCCAACAGTGTCCCGCCTCCCAAGACAAAAACCACACAAACAACTTGGGGCTTGTGTTAGGCATCTAAGGTACAATAATGAGGAGCAAATCGTGCAAGGTGACAATGAAGATGGAGATCACCAGTCACCCCACCCTTCTCTCCATCTTGCTCCCAACAATGAGGAGAACACTGGTCACCACATCTCTCCATCTTGTCCTCTCTGGCTCTGCATGAGCCTCTTTATTTCTCTTCAAGGTGTCAGTGGACAGCCATCTTTATGACCTGGGCTAAAACTACCCCTAAGCAATGCCAGCGGCAATACAAGTCATCATCTCATCAGACTGGGCCTCCTGTGAGGCCCGCCCATAGAAGCCCTGCAGATGCCACAGCCAGACCACACCTTAGCCAGGCCTGCCATGAGCTTCTCCTGCTCATACCTCAATCATTGCTCTGTGTAAACCTGCAGTGCCTGTTAGGGCTCTGAGGAGGGGCCTGGAGGCACTGGACCAGTAGTTAAGCCTAGCTTGATGGGGCTTCTAGTAATTTTTTGTTTGTTTGTTTTTTGAGACAGGGTTTCTCTATGTAGTTCTGGCTGTCCTGGAACTAACTCTGTAGACCAGGCTGGCCTCGAACTCAGAAATCTGCCTGCCTCTGCCTCCCAAGTGCTGGGATTAAAGGCGTGAGCCACCACTGCCTGGCAATGGACAATTCTTGATGGGTCACTTGGTTGTGTCACTTCTAGAGTTGATGCTAAATGGCTTATTGGCCTTGGACAAAGGAGTGTCAAGAGGCAAAAAAGATGAACTGCCTAGCAACTCGGACAAGCTGGTCTGACTGGAAGATTCTAGTCAAGCTGCCTGGAAGAGCCAGAGACCAGCCAAGCTGCCTGGAAGAGGCTTAGATCAACTGAGCTGCCAGGAAAGAGATTCTCAGGAACACTTGAGCTGCATGCAGACTGTGCAGTGCGCTCCAGGTTCCCAGCTTTTGTGAGCTGTCACTCATGCTAGGATGGGCTTTGGTGATGTCTCTGAGAAACTTCTGCTCCTGTAAGTAACCACAATAAAACTCACTGACCAGGTTGGACTCTGGTGGAATTCTTCCTTTGGTCTGCCATCGTTTCCTATCTGGTGTGAGTCGATCTGTGTTCACACCTCCTCAGAAACAGTGTCACATGACAGACTATATGTTAAGTACAGACATAAACTAGATTCTAGAGGATTGTAATTAAGTGCTATTTATAATTTCCAGAATTTTTAATTCTGGAAATATATTTTTCAAGAAATATAATTTAATTTGGTCTTTTTCCTTGTGCCCAGCCTAAAGCAGGCACAGAAACATTCACTTAAAAGGCATGAAAAACACACAGGTGTGCCATCACTGAAACTCTGAGCAGTTACAAAACCTCTAAGCCATACTGGGAGGTCTGTAAACTGATATGTTATGAAAAAGAATTTAGATCTAATTTATAGCTGGCTATAAAAAAAAAAAAAGAGGGGACTATTTGTATTCTAAGAACAAAATGTATGCACATATAGGAAACTAGAATCTAGAACTTTACGCTTAGAACAAAGCTTTCTTAGATGGTCATGGCAGAGGCAGACAGTCTCCCCAGTGGTAACCAGAGCTGGGTTATCCAGGCCCCACCTATGCTCAGGCAGGCAGCCCTCATCAAGCTCAGTGGCTTGTACACACAGGCAGGTAGTAGGATTGGTACCTGTGGGGCGGAGGGGGTTCAGTAGGAGCAGGAGGGGGATGGGAGGGTACTGGGAAATGAATTCCATCAAAACAGCCTATGAAAATATTAAAGAAAAAAATTTTAAAAAGATAAAACACACACACACATCCACAAACCCTGGATTTCAATTAAAGAACAAAGGTTTTTACAGAGCAAGAAAAGCTCTTATGGGTTTCTGTTTTTTTCTTTTACTTAGAGATATTAAATCTTAAGAAAATCACTATATTGGGGCTGGAGAGATGGATTAGCAGTTAAGAGCACTGACTATGCTTCCAGAAGTCCTGAGTTCAATTCCCAGCAACCACATGGTGGCTCACAACCATCCGTAATGAGATCCAATGCCCTCTTCTGGTGTGTCTGAAGACAGTGACAGTGTGTGTGTGTATAAAATAAATCTTAAAAAAAAATTATACTTAAATATCTCTTTTTTTAAGGCTGGTCTGAAATCTCTCCCCCACCCCCCTGGGCATCATGTCTGATACCTATGGTGATAGGGTACTTCAACAGCTCCGGGCCAAGGTATACCACAAAAATCACACCATGCAATAGATCTCTCACAGAGATTTATTGGGAGGACCATTGATTGAAAGGCCACTCAGAGTTGGATGGAGGAAAAAAAAAAAAAAAATATATATATATATATATATATATATATATATATATATATGAGAGAATGGAGAACAGAGTGTGGTCTGTGATGGTAGGAGCCTTTTAAAGGGCATTTGGTGACAGGTGATGATGTAGCTTCTGGTGCTGAGCTGCTGAAGGCATGCTGGAGGAAACACATAATTTCTAACCCATGGGGCCATAAAAGGGCATTAAATTCCCTGGATCTGGAGTTACAAATGGTTGTAAGGTACTACTATGTGTGTTAGGATACAGGCATTCTGCTGGCCTGCCCTCTAGGGCCTAGCAATTACTTGTGACGTGACCTGCTGCCAACAGGTGCACAGGTGTGTGCTGTGTACAAAAGGACCCACCAGCCACGCAGTAGCTCTGTGTGTTCTCAGCGTCCCCTCTGTTTTCTGCAGGCACTCGGGCTCTGGTCCTCTCTCTTCCCTCATGTCTCTGCTCCCATCTGCCTGCCATCTACATGTACCTCCTCCCCACAAAAAGCCTTTTACATGGACATGCTGCATGGCATAATTTCTCAGGGACACACTTTGGCACAGGCATGACAAAGGTGCCCTCCTTGTCCCATTATATTTTATAACAATATGGGTGCTGGGAATAAAACTTGGGCCCCCTGCAAGCAGAACAAGTCTTCTTGGCTACTGACCCACCTCTCCAACACTCTTAAATGCATTCTGAGGGAATGGAATTTTGTGAACTGATGATCCCAGTAAAAGCTAGCACACTTGGTTAGACACTAAGAAGGCTATGGAGACTTGGAATGTTGCAGACACAGAGCTCAGGTCTCTATGGACTGCCTTTAGTTCAGTATCAGAACTCATCGCCACACTTCTGACTTAACATCCTTTAAACTATCAGGTAAAAACCAGAAAAGCTAAGGACATCTGGTAGCCTCTAACTTTAGTAGCGACCTTGGCCTGACACCACCTGGCTCCCCATGCTCCCACTGGCTATTGAAGCATGCCTTGCTGTATAGCTTTCCTGTTCTGTGACAATGAAAGTCCATCCAATGGCTTCTGGTGTTGGAACACATCATTCACAGCAACCCAAGCCTGTGCCTTCAGGCCATGGTCACTCATACTTGGCTCAGAATAAACTCTAATTCCCTTTGAAGCAAGAGCTGTGTTTTGCATTGGCTGCTTGTTTTAGAATAATTTAAATTTTAACTATGCCCCGTTTATAATTTTACATGGGTGTAACTTTGTTCTATAATGCGTCACTTTAGGTGAACTCCAGGGAAACTCCAGGTCCACCTCTTTACTCCTCATCATCAGGCAGACTGAAACCCAGAATGGCTCATCAGTAAGGCCCGCAGACACAGGGGAGAGCTGTGCAGATGAGCTAGTGCTCTCTGCCTGCTATGGATCGCTCCAGTAGGTGGCGATGTTCACTAGCTTCTAACACTGGCCCTGCTGCTCTGCTCTGACCCTCTAGAACAAGCAAGCAGCTTAGATCCTTTTTAATACCTCTTCAAATACCTCAGTTGCCCTGATGAACTCCATGCAGCGATGCAGTCAGTAAAAGGTATTTGGATGTCACAGAGTCACAAATCCCTTGGAGTTGAAAAATGTAATGAAACCAGGGCAATTTTAACGGAGCTCAAGTAACCAAAAACCTGTTTTCAAAAAGTGACTTGCTTGTAGGACCCCAAGAACAGAACAAAGACTCCCACCAGTTGCCATGCTTACCAAACCCCACACAAAACACTGGACAAAGCGCACAGTTAGTTCCAGATTCCAAAGTGACCACTAGACTCAGGATACACCTACCAGACCCTCAAACCCAGACCATCCTGGCGATTTCATGGACCACCCCCTACCCTACCTCCATAATCAATCCTGAATAAACCTGTCTTTTACTTAGGGGTTCATGGGCAAATCTGCACATGCTATTTCCTGGCCTTTGTTCTGTCCTTTCTAAACCTGGTAGCTTGGTTTGGGGAACAGAGTCAGAAGAAAACTTTCTTCCACCCACCCACCCACCCTCAGGGTTTTAATCAAAACTGTAAATAAACTCAAGAATGTGTAAGACTGTCTTCTTTTAACCCCATACAGAGGTAGGTGTCACAGCCAAGCATTACTGATGGAGGGCTCCATGGCAGCTCGGTCACCAACCTGCAGGCTGCTACCACGCCTTCCTGGAAAGCAAGAAGAAACCTGCAACCTCTCCGCAGGGACTGTTCGCATTGCTGTGCTAACTGGTCTCTGCTTAAACTCTGCCAAGGAGTAACCTAATGCTCAACAGCAGTTCTGGGAGTTTGTGCTGATGTGCTTTGGCCTCTGTTCCTGTACACAGAATAACTCATAATCCTGTTGGTCACTGTGTGATTCCTCAGTCTCCTTCAACTAGAAAAGCTGCTTCCACTGCAAGCCTGCTGGAATACTGGAACAAAATGTTGCCTATTTAAGCCCAATAAGAGCTTTAAGATTTATTTATTTTTATTTTAGGGTGCTTTGTCTGCAAGTATGTCTATGGACCAAATGTATGCAGTACCACTGGAGTCCATAGGAGGGCGCTGTATCATCTGGAGCTGGAGTTACAGATGGTTGTGAGTTGCCGTGTGGGTGCTGGGAACTGAAGCTGAGTCCTCTGCAAGAGCAGCTGGTGCTCGCAATCATAGAGACATCTCTTGAACCTCAACTAAGAGGTAAAAGCAGGAAAATCTCAAGTTCAAAGAAGCTATTCTGGGCAACTCAGCAAGACCTTGTCTCAAAATAAGAATTTTAAAGTGACTTGTTATATAGCTCAATAGTCCTGGCTAATTCCCAGCAGCACAGAAACAGGAAAACCAGCCCTGGGCATGGTGGCCTATGAGCCAAGCCCTGGAGGGACTGAGGCAGGAAGATTCTGAGTTTAAAGCTAACCTGAGCTATACAGCAAGACCATTTTTCAGAAAACAGGGGCCAGGAGGAAAGAGAACTAGACTAGATGGACATCTAATTAACATCTAGATTAACTAGATTAGATGGACATCTAGTTAATTAACAGACAGATGGATAAAGAAAAATGCAGTGAACATCATAGCCCTAAGGAAAAAGAAATGATGACTTTTACAGGAAGATGGAGGAAATCATCATGTTAGCAAAATAAGACAAAATATTGTGAGCTTTTTATCTGTATGCATGCAGCTATGTGTGTATACGTGCGTGTGAATGTGCATGAAGCCAGAATGAGATTGTGAGAGGGTTAGACACAATCCTAAGGGAGGCAGGAGGTAGAGAGAAGGATGGGACATAAGCATTCTTGGATTGAAGCATCTTACATGTGAGTGTGACAGTGCAGAGGTTCCTCCGTCTTACATGT
>NW_021620749.1:4178581-4182248 GCF_004785775.1 Grammomys surdaster
CCGTCTTACATGTGAGTGTGACAGTGCAGAGGTTCCTCCGTCTTACACGTGAGTGTGACAGGGCAGGGGTTCTTCCATCTTACATGTGAGTGTGGCAGGGCAGGACAGGGCAGGGGTTCCTCCATCTTACATGTGAGTGTGACAGGTCAGGCAGGGCAGAGCTTTCTCCATCTTGTATTCTTGCTCAGGCCATTTCAGATTTAACTAGAATTTGATCTCCTTGATGGAGAATCCTGTGGAAAACTGCCCAGCTCTATTCCAGGACCAGAGGCCAAGATGCCCCCACCTAACTCATCTTAGCTCCTGTCCAACTGCTTGCTTGTACAAACCTCCCCTGCAGCTGCAGAGACAACAGGATGTAGCTTTTGCCTTTAAAAGCGCCTTGGTCTAAATGCTCCAGGCTACACTTAGGTTCTAAATACCTGAGCGTAGTAACAGGAGCTAGAATAGACTTTCAGGTGTGTTAGCATTCTGTCTAAACTCCATCCCCACAGTTACCTGGCAATGGCCAAGTAGGCCCGGCCCACTACCTCCTCTCTTTCTTGAACTCTTGCTCTCTCTTGATCTCCTGAGCTCTTGCCTTCTTGCTCCCGCTCTGTTCCCTCATCCTTTCCCCCTCCCCTTCCCCCTCTCTCCATGTGCTCATGTCTGGCCTCTCCTTCCCTTCCCTTCCCTTCCCTTCCCTTCCCTTCCCTTCCCTTCCCTTCCTTTCTCTTCCCTTCCCTCATCTCCTCTCCCCTCCCCTTCTCTCCCCTCCTCTCTTCTCCTCACCCCTTTCTCTCTCTCTCTACTCTCTGTCTCTCTGCCTCTCTGTCTTTCTCTCCCTCTAGTACCCTCTTAACTCCCCTCCTCATGCCCTGAATAAACTATTCTATACTATACTATCATGTGGCTGGTCCCTCAGGGGAAGGGATACCTCCATGGGCCGGCTGAGACATCCCCTTCCCCTATACCTCACCACACACATCCACCAAACATATTCTCTTTCTCTTTCTCTTTTTATAAACACATCAAGGTGGCTATAACCATCTGAGTGGTTGTCTCTGAAGTCAAAGAATACTGTACATCGGTTCTTTTTTTTTTTTTTTTTGGTTTTTCGAGACAGGGTTTCCCTGTATAGCCCTGGCTATCCTGGAACTCACTCTGTAGACCAGGCTGGCCTCGAACTCAGAAATCCACCTGCCTCTGCCTCCCAAGTGCTGGGATTAAAGGCGTGAGCCACCACCGCCCGGCCTGTACATCGGTTCTTAAACTGAAGCTTTTGGTTAAAAAGAACAGCCACGGACTTCAACTGTAGAATAGTGATGTACTAAATGTATCATGGCTTTTTTTTTTTTTTTTTTTTTTTTTTGAGATAGAGCCTTACTAAGTAGCCATGGAATTTATTGCTGTGTGGCCAGGAACACATAGCAATTTCCCTGCCTCAGCAGTCCAATTTTAGTATTCTGGTTCTCAAGTACTGTGATTACATGTGGGTAAGTTTTACTGTTTCTAGAATTTTTGAATTTTCTTATGAATATACATTGCTTTTATATTAGGGCAAAGAGAAAGTTTTAAGGAAAGCTTCCTGGGAGGAAAAAGATTCATGCTTCAGAGCTATCCATGTCCAGCAATCAGGATGGCATCTCATAGACTCTCCAGCAGGCGGGCAGCTCTAATACAACACAATAAACCCGGCCCAAGCCTGCTTGATCTTCACTAATGGAAAAGACTCAGAACACAGACAAAGCTAAGATGCAACTCTGGGTAAGATTTATTAGCAACGGTGGCACTCTTACAGCAGACTACAGGACTACTGACCTTTCTGAACAGTCTCACATACACACCTGCAGGTCTTTCTGGTCCTTTTTGCTTTCCAGGTTGGGTGTTCTTGTCACAAAGTCATTCAGCATACTGTTGAGAGACAGTCAGCTTCTGGTCAAAATGTTACAGAAATAAAATACAATATATTCCTATTGAAAACGCTGTGTCTGTGTGAAGGTGGAGAATCCATACCTGAGAAGCAGAAAGTATCCAGGGGGAGCCAGGTTCAGCTGCACAGCCTCCTTCAGAACGCCCAGGAGTGATGGGAAGGCCTCCTGCAGGTCTGGTATGGAGAGCCTGTTTGAAAAACAAAACCAGGGAAACAGGAGCCTAAGCTGACAAATGGAGCACGTGTACATAGAAGCACATTTCAGATGCAGGGAAGCACCCTGGAGAACAGCGCAGCTGACTGGCCTCATGGTTGCCTGGTTTAGTTTATTACAGTCTCTGCAAGCTTGGGTTTAGTACTGGGGCAAGCATCTGTAGTTCATGTACCTGGAGTTCAGCTTCTAACAAGTGGGGTACTCTGGGTTTCATTGTCTGTAAAATAAAAGCCTCAGCCAGTTGGTCAACTTTCATTTTGGCCATGCTTGCCCAGCATTGAGGACAGCGTGCATCATGGGTGGTAAAGACACAGTGTAAAGGAAGGTGAAACATGCCAGTGACCACTGCCCAGGGCAGCTTTCTGGTCAAGCCTCTACGGCTGCAAGGACAGTGCTAACATCTTGGCTGTGTAGCGAGGCACTGCAGCAGTTTGCTAAAGCGCAGATGCAGTCAGAGGGCCCCAGGTCCACACCCTGGTGCCTACCTTCCTGCCTCTTGTTCCACCTTGGTGGCTCCTCCTCTGCAGCAGAAGGATGATAAAAACACCCTGAAGCTGCTGGGCAGCTCAGAGCCCTAAAAGCCACAGAGGTCAGCTGGTGTCACAATAGCACTGGCTATCCCAAAGAGTGGTGTGACTAGCTCACAGGACTGCAAAGATGCTCCTGAGTGAAGACTGATTCTAGTTTGACACTAGTTTCAGCCCAGTGACTGCTGGGATTATAATCCTCAGTTTACTTGTCTGTGGCTACAGACTGTGAAGAGGAGGAGTTAACTGTGTGAACCAGGGAGACTTCAAGGGTTGTCAGAATTATGTACTGTGAGCCCCAACTTGAACCCATAACCCAGAAACCCCAACAGGTGTCAAGCACATGGCCTCCAGATGGCAGTGCTGTTTGGGGAGGCTGTGGAATTGTGGGAGTAGGAGGCATGACTGCCTGTGGTGCCCCCTCCATCCCTCACCCCACCACAAGTGGCCCTATTCAAGCTGTGTCAGGAGTACAGCTACAGTGGCCCGGGCAAGTGCTCTGTGCATGTGGGGGAATCCCCTGTCCACCAGCTATAGCCTCAACTAAGATTCAGCTTGATAAACCAAACCATTTCTCCTTTCTCTACAAGGGGCCTTTACACTTTCCTAGTTGCATGCAGGTCTTTTAGAACCAATTTCATATAAATCTGAACCTTTCAAAGCTTAAAAGGCCTCAAGTACAGCTTCCCTGGCATGAAGCCTTTAACGTGCAGTGCATGGACTTTAAAAAGTACAGATGCTGAGACCACGCCTGTGCTGGGAGGGAGTGAAGACACTCGAGCTCTCTGAACTAAAGCTAAGTTGTTCCTCACAGTCCCTGCCAGTGCAGAGACACCATTACCTTTGGATGAAAGCATAGCAGAACTGCAACACAGGAATGTCCACCAGGGGAGACTTCTGAAAAGGAAGGCAACATGAGTCACTGCAGGTGGGACGAAAGGGAAAGAAGGCAACCCCACTCACTGCTGGCTGGTAGGAAAGTAAAGAGGGTAATCCCACTCTCTGCGGGCTGGT
>NW_021620749.1:4182258-4228812 GCF_004785775.1 Grammomys surdaster
CCCACTCTCTGCGGGCTGGTAGGAAAGTAAAGAGGGTAATCCCACTCACTGTGGGCTGGTAGGAAAGTAAAGAGGGTAATCCCACTCACTCACTGCAGTGGGTAGGAAGGGAGACTGTCAAAGAACTCAAGAGAATACTCAACAGGGCTACAGCTGCTAAGGTTTGACTGAAACATCCCTCACAAGCCCATGTTACACACACTGGTCCCCAAAAGTGAAGTGCTGTCTGGGAGTCCATGGGACCTTTGGGGGGGTGGATGAGGCCTCTCATTGGAAGCAGACCTTTGGAGGTCGTATCCTGGCCCCTGGGTAGGTCTCCCTGGACTCTGCCTGGTCTGCTGTGACATGCATAGTCCCCACACAAGCTTCTGCTGCTACCCTGAGCTGAGCAGCCCTGCCATGCCTCCCCCACCACAATGGACAGAGCCTCAGAAGCTATTAGCAGACACATACGTCTTCCCTTCCTCAAGCTGTCGTTCTCTCTGATAGGAATTGTGGTTAAGTGACACAGGTTTCAACCAGAGTCTCTTTTGTGCAAAAACATACTAGCAACACTAGCATATGTTCACACCTGGACAACCATGTCTGTGAGGTCCCAACTTCCAGAACAGAAAGAAAGCTGGGGTGAATGTGATCCTCATAAGTGCACAGAATGGCCTCTTGGCAAGACAAGGATCTAGTCCTTGCCTAGCTCAGAGTTCCTTAAGTTCTGACTAGCTGGAGTTATAGGGGAAAAAACAAAACAAGACAAAACAAAACATTCTAGATACATTTTTTCCTCTTTGGAAGCTATTTATATTAGTTAAACTAAAATAATCAGAGAAATACCAAACTTATCAGACAGACAAAATCTGGTTTCTTTCTCACACCCTCTAAACAAGAAGTTACAGTTTTCTGCAGACTTTCGAGTAACTTGAAGAAACACAACCCAAAGGGGCTGCACTGGCTGCATGTGCACGTGCTTCTACAGGGCATGGCCCTGGCGTCTATGGAAGCAGAGCTAGCCTGACAAGGGCCCTCAGGAAGGGCCACTTCCTAGCCCTACTTCCTGCCCCTCAGAGTCCTCAGTCCATGCTTCTCTCGATGGCCAGCCTACTTTAACAAAGTCTAGGTACAGCAACAGGTAGAGATTGACAACCAATGTTCTGGGAGGTGCACAGGAGAGCTCCAGGAACCCGGAAGTGGGTGGTCTGTGTCCTTGGACCTGGTGCCTCGCACTTGGCTGATTCTCTAATCCACCTCTCAGTGTTTACTGTGACTCTGAGCTCATATATGTGCAGTCTGTGTGCGTGCAGTTCATGTGTGTTCGGAGTTCGTGTGCAAGACTGAAGATGGTCTTGATAAGGACTCATCAGGTAGAATCCTGACAGACCTGTCAAGAGCTCCCCCACTTCAATCCTGCCACTCCACACTACAGCCCCCTAAAGTCTGCCCTCAGAGGGAGAGACAGTGGCTGAGAAGGAGTGTCACCTGGAGCTCACTTTAGCTCCCTTAATGGGCACAGAAATCAGCTGCTGGGTCTGACCTGCAGCCCTGGAACTCAAGTCTCCAACCCCACAGCTGACAACTTCATACAGACGACATCTGAACTAGAACAGAGAAGCCCCAGCTCCTAGCTGCTGGCCGCACCATTGACTCTGTAAATACACAGCTTTGTGACTTCCCTCCGTCCTAGGACCATACAACCATGGGACCTTGTCACAGTGGACATGTTCCTCAGGAAAATTTCAATTTGTCTTCTCAGACTACGGTCACTCAGACTTGGCCCAGACAAACTACCTTCTTGTTTCCTTGCAAGCATAGCTGATTTACAGCTGTACTCTAACACTGTCTGCTTCACTGCAGCCCATGCAGTCATCTCTTCCTTCCCTGACTGTCTGGATAAGTTCTGTCATCTGACTGTTTTTAACTGACCCTTGACACACTCTCGTGGCCAACTGTTGACTTTGTACAACAGGGCCGATAGCACAACAGTCTCTTCTAGCGCCTCCCTCTCACACTGGACAAGTTCTGTCACTAGGATGATTTCTGAAGCTCCCACCAGTGACTACAGGGAATGCTCCGAAAGAATGAATGTCTGTCCCTAGAAGTCTCTATACTTGACTTTCCTATGGCACTTTCTCACAGAGCTGAGGACTGTTAGTGCTCCCACGTGTGTGCCTTCTACAACTCAGAAATGTCTCTCCGGGACATGTGGCTACCCCTTTTGAAGTATGACCATAGGAAAGCTGGCCTCTATTTCTCTGTGGGAAGGTCAGGCTAACTTCTATGAACACGGAGAGCAAGTCCAGCAGGCCTAATCCCCTGAGCTGACCCCTCCTGCCTACTCCTCTGTGACCTCTGACCTTCATCTCTAGTCATCAACACACATGAAATTGGAACTGAGCCCAGTACCTCCCACTGCCAGGGTGGCTGCTGAATCCCACAGGCTTGCACCCCTGACAGAGTCTGGCTTTGTTTACTTTCTGCACCTCTTGGGCTGTGGAGTTCCTGAAGGCAGGTGTCATTTCCTCTTTCTAGAACGCACTAAGAGTTGAGCACCAGGCAGGGTGTGTGACCTCAGGGACAGGCAAGCTAACCTCAGGAAGCTACCACTAACAGCAGCACCCAAAGTCTGAAGGTATCCTTTAACACACAGCGACAGAGCTTCTTTACAACCCAAAGAATTCTCTCTTTCCCACCAGGTCACAACTAATAGGAAAAGCATCAGGAAGGATGCCTGCCACCCGCCTATAGATCTCCCAGGGTGTGCTCCCCTCCACAGGGTACCTCACCTCATCCCCTTTGATCTGCGCTGGCCTCTTCACCACCTCCTTCACCAGCTGCAGTACCAAGTCTGTCTGCAGGGTGCTGAGTGCACAGACCAGGTCCACAAGGGTGTGCTGGGATGCGCTTGCCATGGGGACCATCTGTCCAGAAGAAGAGAGTTCCCTGAAAGCTTAGAGGTGAAGGTAAAAGTAAAACAGCACACACGCAGCCTTCCACGGTGGCTGTCCATGGAGAAGGAAGTCTGATGTGATTGTAGTGTGTATGGAGGTATGTCCGTGTCTGTGCGAGTGCGTGCATGTGTGTGGAGGCCCGAGATTGAGGCTGCCTGTCTTCACAATTACCCTCTACCTTTCTTCTTCCATTCTTTATCTTGTGAGTGCACGTGCAGAGGTTAGAGGACAGACTGTGGGGATCAGCAGGCCCGCGAGCACTGAGCCCACGTTAGCGAGCTCTCTCCGTCTCCATCTCACCTTGGTCTTGCTGTGGCGCCGCGCCTGCTTTCTGCTCCACACTGTAGCAACCGCAGCTATCAGTTGAACCCCGAGATGGCCTGTCAAGGGGTTCAGCAAGTCTAAAATTTTTTGTCTTATGGTCTGGTAAAAAGAAAAGCAAGAGTTAATTGCAAAAATTGCACTCCACCGACTCAGAACCAAAGCAATGCACTTCACAGCACTACCATGTGGACTGGGACAGAGGAGGGGCTGAAACCCCTCGAGAGCTGGACATGAGATTGGTCGTGTCACCCCTGGTAGAGGGAAGGCACAGTGGCCAGGATGGGGACATAGCTAAATGAGTTGCTTGACAGAGTCTTGAGATGGTAAATATTACTGAGGGGGTGATTAATCCTGACCACAGGTGTTTGTGTGTCTGTACCTGTGTGTGTGTACCTCTGTGAGTGTACCTGTGTGTGTATATATGGCTCTGTGTGTACTTGTGTGCACTGTGTGTGCATTTCTGTGTGATATACCTCTGTGTGTGTATGTCTGTGTGTATATAACTCTGCATGTGCACCTGCATACGTATACCTGTCTGTGCACCTGTGTGCATGCCTCTGTGTGCATGTGTACCTACGTATGCACCTGCTTATGTGCATTCTTCTGCATCACAGGAGCTGGAATCCAGGGTCTGGAGCATGCTGGAGCATGCTTGGCCAGTGCTTTCCCACTGAACTGCACTACCTACATAGAAGTCCCACAGAAATCCCACAGTCTAGGTTTACCTACAGCAGCAGGGAGAGTAGAATCATTCAAAAGGTTCAAGTTCTAAAAGTATGTAGCACTTACCAAACTGTATTAGTTAAGCAATTCAGGATAAAGCTGGAACCTAGCCATCTCTATACTCTGCCTTTGGCTTTCCCAGATTCCTGCAAGCAGCCATTCCCTGCCCTTAGTCTGTGGCCTTCCCTGCCTTAAACACTTGGCTCTGGTTCAGCCCTCCCAACACGGTCTAGGATCTGCCACTGTGCCCAGTACTGCACCCTCCCTGGTGGCATGGACCAAGCAGTGTCCTGCCATGCACTACTGCAGCATGCTGGCTCTCCTCTTCTCATTGCTGCCCCTACCACGAGGGCAGGGGCTTTGTCTGGCTGGCCCACAGGAGCATGAACACAGTCTGGTGCCTGGAAGAGGCCATGACACTGTGTCCTCCGGCTCATGCTTCACAGTAGACAAGCAGCATTTTCCTTTATTGAAATCGCTTCATCTGTTCAGGAGGCAGGAGAGCTTAATAACAGGCTCTTTTTACAGATGGGGAAACTGGGGCTCAGAGAGAATGAGTAGTGCAAAGGGTTTGGGGGCCTGTTTAAAGCAGCTTTCCATAAGCAGTGTGAGCTAGTGTGGGTGTCCCTTTACCCACATCTACTGGGCTCAATCTCCCTGTGAGAGGAAAGGTTTCCCTCACCAGGAAAGGGCACCAATGACAGACCAAAGAAATGATGTCCAGCTTGGTAAACCCAAGAGTTTATTTTAGACAGTCTCACTATGTAGCTTGGTACTTACTATGGAGACCAGGCTAGGCTTAACATCCTAGAGATCCATCTGTCTCTACCTCCCAAGTGCTGGGATTAATGATGTGTGCTACCACGCCCGGCTTATTCATTTTTTAAGAATTCAGTAACTCTGATTTTTATTTATAATTCATCAGAGCACATGTGTGGAGGTTACAGGACAACCCTCAGGCGTCAGTCCTCCCCTTCAGCCTTCATGTGGGTTTGGAGAGTCAGACTCAGGTCACCAGGCTTCCAAGGAGGTGCTTTATGCACTGAGCCAGCGCATCACAGCGAGCTGCCCCCACTCCCCACCCCTCGCCCCCCGCCCCTGCAGGAGCCTGACTAAGGTCACCTACAGGAGCAAGGGCAACTAAGACCACAGGAGAACCCTCCTCAGGGAACGGCGGAACTCCACAGGCGTCTGGGTCTCTGCAACATGTTCCCTCCCACACACAGAGCCAGGACTCTCATCCTGTAGGACCAATCACAGCTGCTCTGATTTCAAGACAGCAATGGCCACGTCGCGCCCAGAGGACAGTAGCACTCTGTCTAGCACGTCTGGACCTAATGGGACGTTCTGCATGGACCTGTCCATCACTGATCAGTGTGAACCCAAAGCCAAGCCTGGCACCCAGGGCCACCCAACTCCCGCACTCTATCATTCTGAGCCACCACAAACAGTATCAGAAATCACAGACCAGCTCCTGTGCTAACAGACTCAGTGTTTTGGGGGTGTCTGCTTAATAAGATAAAGAAGCTCTCACAGGCCCACCACATCCTAGGCTTCAGACACACTTCTGAGAGATGAGCCATGTTTAAGCGGGGAGTCCACAGACACTCAGGGCTGAAACCACTCCACTCCTCTGCTTCATGTAAGTGTGCCCCCCCCCCCCCACGAGCCTTGAGCAGGCCTAAGAGATGAGACCTTGTTTACCACAATAGACCAAACAATAGGACTCTGGAGGTATGGCCTGGGCATTTCCTGCCCTTGGCAGAGGCAGTGCTTGCTTTGGCCTTGGCGCCTTTCTGTCTGCCTGTAGCCTGGTACTCGAGCTGAGAAGAATAGACTGCCTGCTGAGCTTGCTTTGAGACATCTCCGGCCCGCAATTACCTATGGATTCCTCTCAGCTCCAGCAGGATGGTTTCTGCTCACCCCCAGCGCTCGCCCCCCAGACGGATGAAGCCAGAAGGAACTCTGGGGGTGGGGGTGGGTTACCCCCTTTAAATTGAAAGCTGAACATTAAAGCATTGAGCCTCTATCAGAAACCTTTGTCCTGACTTCATCTCTTCCCGCCCTCCTGTCCTTTCCCAGCCTCTCTTTCAGGTGAACCTGGTCATCTGTAGCTGCTGGCGGCAACATGTAAGCACAGAGAAAGCTTGTTGTTTTTTATAAGAAAGGGTCTCATGTATCTCAAGATGGCTGTAAACCTAGTTTGCCGATGAGGCTAGTCCTGAACTTCTGATCTTCCTGCTTTCAATTCTAACATGCTGAAAATCACAGGCATGTGCCATCATATTTACATTATGAGGAGATTTCTCTGTCTGATGTGGACTGTGGGTCCCATCAAACATTTTTTACTATTATTTGCAATATATGTTTCCATATGTACACCTTTTTCTTTGTTTACTGAGGCAAGGTCTGGCTATGTAGGCCTTACTGGCCTGGAACTCACTGTGCAGATCTGTCTGGTCTCTAACACGCAGCAATATTATTCTTCTGAGTGCTGTGAGTACAGGCATGGCTACCAAACCTGGCTTACAGAGACACAGGAAATGATGCAGCCAGAGAGAAAAGCAGCAAGGTGATACTCAGCTGAGATCCCAGCACTCAAGAGGCTGAGGCAGGTGCAAGCCAACAGACCCAAGAAAGGCCTCACCTTGGTGGTTTTAAAGTAGACAGAGGATGATCCTTTTGTGGCTCCCAGGAGATCCACTGGTCTCTTCTGAGTTTCCTCCTTTCTGAGAACATTCCAGATAAGGGCCATGGTGTTCACTATTCGAGGCAGCTCTTCCAAAATGGCGTTCTTGGCATTTCTCAGGTTGATTGGATCACTTATGGCAGCAGGCTGAAAGTTCAAATGGGTGTAGGAGACTCACCGCCCCAGCCACGTCCCCTCTCACCTGGGGATGGTGCTGCTGCTAGGGTGTAGGGTGGGCCACTGCCCTTGTGGTAGTCTGAAAGTGACATCTGTCCCTGTATGTAACAACCCATTGCTTGTTTTCGGACAGAGCTGACATGAAACTTCACATTATAAACCTTTTTGAGATAGGGACTCTCTCATGTAGTTCTTGCTGGCCTACAACTTACTATGTAGACAAGGCTGGCCTCGAACTCACAGAGATGCCTCTGCCTCTGGAGGACTAGGAGTAAAGGTGTGGCCACTATGGCCAGCTTAAATAAACTTTTAAAAATCAATCAAAACAGTAGGTGTACTTTAAGACTGCTTTGCTTTTTAAGAGAGAGTCTCATGTCATCCAGTCTCAAACTTACTACTTAACTTAGCCATCGATGACCCTGAACTCTGATCCTCTTCCTCCACACTGAGTGCTGGCAGTATTACAGGCATGCACCACCAGGCCCAGGTGTCCTAAGACTTAGCTAGAGGGGGGGAGGGGGGAGCAGCCGCCTCAGATTTCACAAGCATCACATCACATTAGGAGGTAAAAAATCCACTTAGACTAGGATGAGTACAGGGCAAGGTTTAATGAGCAATAGGGGTATTTGTCTGAAAGCGTAAGGACACGTGTTCAAATCCCTAGCACCCACTTAAAAAGCTGGGCATAGCTTTGCATGCTCGTATCTTCAGTGTTGGAGAGGAACAGACAGATCCTGGGCACCCACCAGCCAGCTGGCCAGACTAGCCAAAGCAGACAGCTTCTGCTTAGTGAGACCTTACCTTAAGGCAAGAAGTAGACAGCAATAGAGGAAGGACTTAAATCTTCCTCTGGTCTCCATATGCATGCATATAGGCTTACAAAAGTACCTGAGTGTGCAACACACACACACACACACACACACACACACACACACACACACGTTAAGTAAGCCTAAAATCAATCTTCCTTCCTTCCTTCCTTCCTTCCTTCCTTCCTTCCTTCCTTCCTTTTTTTGTTTTTTGAGACAGGGTTTCTCTGTATAGCCTTGGCTGTCCTGGAACTCACTCTGTAGACCAGGCTGGCCTCGAACTCAGAAATCCGCCTGCCTTTGCCTCCCAAGTACTGGGATTAAAGGTGTGCGCCACCACTGCCTAGCTATCAATCTGCTTTCTATCTTACCACTATTGCCAGCTGAAACAGTGAGCAAAGGTTGAAGGAACTCACGAACATTTGTTTCCTGTGTATACACACCTATGTTTATATACGAACTTGCATATCTTGCGTGTATTTGTATGTTGTACACATGTGTAGAACTCATATATTTATATTCTCATTTGCATCTCATATATATTTTCGTGACACCTGCATCATTTCATATATCATTATATACTTAACAGTCACAGCCCAGTAAAGACGAAAACAAGCAATTTGCTTCAGATTCTAGGGGGAATAATGTACCTTTTTATGTTGGGTAGGCTGTTCCAAAAGACAAAAATGGCTAATGGTTGTAAGACCTTCCAGGAGAGTGAGTGGGTAATCTGGAGGGATGTTTTCCTTCTTTGAGGTTGTACTGTGGAGAAGAAATGAGAAACTGTTAAATAAAATAATGGGGGTGGGAGGGGGTGACCTGATTTGTTCCCAGAACCAACTTAGAAGAATAGAACGGCATCCCAAGTTGTCCTTTAAAACACACACGTTAGAAGAATATTTAAAAATGAAAAACTGGTTTTGAGAATCTAAAAGAGAGGCTATAAAGGTTCCAGTCTGATGTGTAAACACAGAACAGAGTCGCTGTGTCCCATGAAGGTTCCAGTCTGACGTGTAAACACAGAACACAGAATGGCTGTATCTGATTGACTAGACTCCTGAAATCAGAGCACAGGCATCTTGGGTGTTGCTTTATGTTATAAAGTCACTAATGACAAATGGTTTAAGATGTTTTACAGTTACTCCAAAGCTGATTCTGGTTTTGTTTATTTCTATTTTGCAAGCTAACAGAGTTAACTGGCTAGCACCTCTGAGAAGGCCTGGGTTGCTGTGTGGGTTTATTTACACAGGGTGTCACTAACACAGAGCCCATCCAATATGTACTATGTATGTGTGTGAGGTCATCCAGATGACCTTGGATGCTGTTTTGATGCAGTACTGGGGACTGGACCCATGGGTTTATAAACACATTTATTAGCAGCAAGCACTCTACCAGACATGTGGGGTTAAAGTCAAAGGATCTAAACACGTATACTCCTGCAGATGACACTCCCCAGCCTTCTGAAGGGATTTGATTATCTTTCAATTAGTAGCCTTGGCAACAGAGACATTCATTACAAAATCTGCCAATAAAAAAATCAAGTTCAGCATACCTGATGGTGAACTTGACAGATTCGCTTTCATACTGCTTGACCAGATCATCCAAATTTTTGCAAATCTGGATAATAAAGGGTGTCACTGTCCAGCCCAGAGACTTTCCAAAGTACGGCAAGGAATGTGTGACCAGGCTCACCCAGGCAGGGTGCATGCCGTAGCCATAGGCGGGCTGCAGCCCTCTCACCACAGCTGAGACCAGAAGGCCCTGGGAGGTGAGGGGGTGGGGCTGCACGTACTGCATGGCACTGATGGCCTGCTGAAAGTTAAGAGCCCTCTGCCACTCTCGGGACAGGGCTGGCTGACTCTCTGCCTCCTCCTGACCCTGGCCCAGGTGGTGCTCCAGAACGATGAGGGCCTGCAGCAACTTGAGCAGCTCAATCTGCAGTGGGTGCTCACTCCAGATCTGATCCTGCCCCAGATTGATGAGGCTCTCCTCAAAGAGGCTGTCCTCCATAAGGACCCTGCCCCCTCGGTCAGCGGTGGCCAGGCCATAGCGCTTCTGGCTGGTGTACATGGACGCAGACAGTGAGAGCAGGACAAACTCCTGGACCTTGCATCTCTGCAGCAGGCTGTGGATGAACTCAACATTCTTCCCCTCCGAGGCCTTGGCCATGGAGACCAGCTGTGTTGTTATTCTAATGAGAACCTCCACGCTCTTGACCTGCACATCCCGGTTGCCGAGGATGTCCCTGTGGCAGACCTTCAGGTAGCAGGGGTAGTAGGACCGAAGGAAGCTCAGGCAGAGGTAGGTAAGGAGTTCAATCAGTAGGGAGTGGGGACAGACATTGGGGGCCTGGGTCTGCAGCTTGCCATAAAAGCTCTGGCCAATGAGGGCCTCCTGGTGGCGTGCGAGGAGGTTGGAGATGAGGTTCAGGTGTGCCGTGGAGCTGGTATCTATGCCTGTCCTGGACACAGCCTCAATGAATTCCTTGGGGTTGGTCTTAAGTACAGCTTCCAGCACAGAGAAGGAGTACAGGACCCTCTGGGAGTCGTAGGGCTGCAGGTAGAGCAAGATGTGTTTGAACAAGGCCTCAACCGTCTCCTGCTTCTCCCTCTGCTGCCTCAACAGCCTCGATGTGGTGATGGCTTGGAGCTCCACATCAGCTTCCTCATCACTGGAAAACGACTCTGAAGCCTGCGTCTTGTCAGAGTCTGCTCGCACTAGGCTTAACCTGGCATTGGACCTGGGGCTTTCTGGTTGGAAGGCTGCCAGCAAGGCTGCTCGCTTAGAGTATGCCCTGCCCCCGATGGGGATGGGAGCACAGCAGTTATCCTCGTGGCTCAGGTCCTTCAGGTCACGGGAGGGAGAGGAGAAAGTGGATGTGTTTTCACTGTCAGTGTGGCCAGAGCTCGTGTCTGCAGACTCTGTGTGCTCACTGCTATCCCCACCACCAGAGGTCATCCTTTCTGGAAGGTCTACGTAGTAGGGCAGGTCTTCCTCGCTCAGATCACTTCTTGGTGGGCATTTCTCTGGTTCCTTCTCTACTTCAGCCCAGATGGCTTCACGATCCACTGTGGTGAACTGGCCTCGAGGCAGGTGTTCCTCGGGGGCACCCTCTTGCAGCTCAGATTCACCACATGCCTCTTTGAATATGGGCTTCTTCCTGTTAAACCAACGGTGTAAGTCCTCTGGAAATCACAAAATGACAAAGAACTTTAGACCAGAATTGCTAGACATGACAAATTAGCTCTGAGGCAATCTTTCGCTTAAAGGAGACAATACCCACTGGAACTGCACCCAGGTCTAGACTGTATCATGGGTAAAACAGAGACACAACAATGTAAGTATGTCCTTTTGCTGGGAGGGGTATCTCAGTTGGGAGAGTGTCAGCTTAGAGTGTAGAAGGCCCTGGGTTCGATCTTCAACATGTGGGCACCTCAGCCCTTAGGAATATTAAGGGATTGTGAGTATTAGTTACATTGCCAAGTGCTTGTTATATCAACTTCCGGTTTATTTTCCTTGAGATGCAGTCCTGTTATGTAGCTCAGCCTCTCCTCTGACTACTCATCCCTGAGGGCTGGGCCCGAGTCAGGGGCCACCATAGCTTCAGCTTTGCTCGTCTCATCATTATGAGAGGAGGCACTCTGGAAAAACGTAAATGATTTTTTCCTAGGAATTCCCTCTTTGGAAATACACTCCACAGAAACATCAGTAGGTTTCAAAGCTGTGAGGACAGGGCACACGCTGAAATAGTATGTGGAGAAAATGGAGCCACAGCAAGGGTGCGGGGAATGGTTAGGTGCACGCCTGTCACAGACACACTGCTGGGCTATGATGAATGTGTCAATACCCATGAATATGAGGTATGGACAGGAGAAGTGAGAGGGAACATCCAGATTCACAACAGCTGTACACAGTGAGTCCACTGGAGAAAGCACTCAGTTCACACAAGACGGGGAGGGGCATCTGCCACCTACCAGCAGTGCCTCTGTCAGGACCTCTGTGTGATGCCTTTATTTTTGATTTTTTTTTGGAGGGTTCTTTTCTTTTTTTAATGTGCATGTGTGTATTCATGGTGTTTCTGCGTGTGCATATGTACTATATGCAGATGTGTGCGGGTACATGTGTGTGCATGTGCAGAGGCCTGAGGCTGGTGTCTGAGGCAGGGTCTCTCAGATGTCTGAGCTCAGCACTCTCAGATATGGCTAGTCTCCCGAGGCATCTCGCTTCAGGACTGTCTTCTCAGTGCTGGACACCCATTCGGCATTCATGTAGGTGTGTGCCAGCTCCTCAGCTCTGTGCCACCTTGATTTGCTTATTGTTTTAATCAGGAACTTGCTAAATGGCCCAGGCTTTCTCCAGGTGATGCTCCCCAGTCCAAGCCTACTGAGTCCTGGAATTATAGGTGTGAGCTGCTATGCCCTGCTACTACCTATAGTTTAAAATAGACACAGTAACACTTCTGCAATAAGAAAACATATAGCACTTTTAACTATCAACTTTCTCTTTAGTTTTATTTACACGGGTGTTCTGCCTCCATTGATGCATGGTTGTGAGCTGCCATGTGAGTGCTAGGATTTAAACCTAGATCCTTCAGAAGAGTAACCAGTGCTCTCAACCCTGAGCTATCTCTCCAGCCCCTCAATTCTCTTTTTAAAAGAGGTGAAAATCAAAAGGTTCTGATACTATGAAAATTCTTGGTTAAGTAGCTTTCAACAAGTCTATACCATGAACATGTGCAGGGTGAGGAGAGGAAGGAAAAGCACAAACCAGAGATGGACAGCTTGCAAACCAGAGACAGCCTGCAAGTGCACAGCCCACCGCAGCATAGACATGGCAGGGCAGAGAGCACCTCCCTGTCTTCATACTACCAGGGAGCAAGCTGCACCAGCACCAGGAAGGAAACAGGAAATATGAGGCAGTTCAGAGACAGAATCTCAAGAACCACAGAGTGAGGTAATTTTTTTAAAAGCAAGAAGAGGAGAAGTGCTGGCAGGATAGCTTGCTTGCCACAAAGCCTGATGGCTTGAATTCCATCCTTGAAACCTGTACAGTGATAGAGGAAAGTCCTCTGCACAGGTGCCATGGCATGCACGTGCTCATACAGTGTGTATGTGTGTGTGTGCGCACACATCTGCACAGGAGCCATGGCACACATGTGCTCATACAGTATGTGTGTTTGTGTGTGTGGCACACATCTGCACAGGTGCCATGGCACGGATGTGCCCATCCCATATGTATATGGCACACATCTGCACAGGTGCATGGCACACATGTGCCCATACCATATGTGTGTGTGTGTGTTGCACACACCTATTCTCACACACATGCCGTGGCAGAGTGTAATGAGAAGGTGTGGTGTATAGTTCTCTAATCATCCATTTCCTAGGACGTGGAATAGTTCATTCTCCTTGAGAAGGCAGCCAGCTTTTCCTCCCTCAGGAAGAACCTTGCACAGAGTAGGCCATGTCTTTTCCCTCCACCCACCTCAGGGTGGCACTGTTTCTCTCTGTAAGACCAGGATAAACATAAAGGACAACTGACCAGATTCCACGGGACCGTGACATTTTTAGTTACCCCAGATTTGGGGTACAAATCTATGCAGAGAGGTGCCAGGAACCTCAATTAACAATGGTGCTTACACACAGCATCACCCCTCTGCTAAGCAAGGGACACTGGTAAGTGTGTTCTACTGTGCACTGGAGACATTCATGAATTGTTTTCTCCAGTGACAATCAAGCTTCCCTGTGTTTATTTAAATGTGGGCTACTAACTTGAAAAAAAAAGTATCACTGGGAGATAAGCTCACATCTTGACAGGATGCAGTGTGGATTTTAAAATGTGCATGCATACCAAGAGTGGCTAAACAGACCACTCACATAACTCACCCCACCATCTCTTTTATAGCGACATTTAGAATCTACTCCCAGCTGGGCAGTGGTGGCGCATGCCTTTAATCCCAGCACTTGGGAGGCAGAGGCAGAGGCAGGCAGATTTTTTAGTTTGAGGCCAGCCTGGTCTACAGAGTGAGTTCTAGGACAGCCAAGGCTACACAGAGAAACCCTGTCTCGGAAAACCAAAAAGCCAAAACCAAAACCAAAACAGAATCTACTCCCACAGAGGCGAAGCAGGAATAGAGGTGGCTGCCAGAGGCTGGGTGAGGAAGGCAAGGGGACATGCTGGCCAGAGGGTATGAAGACTCTTACCTAAGAGGGGTGAGGTTTTAGTTTCAGCAAGGTGACCATAGCTAATAATAATAATAGATACTGCATCTTTCAAATCTTTTCTCTCAGTAACAAAGCACTGACTTTTCAGTGAAAACAGCAACCCATACCTAGTAGTTCAAAGTGCTAGTTCCTGTGGCACTTAAAATGTCACCATCCCCATCAGCTTCCAAGGCACAGTCACTTGCTCTGTGAGTGTGTGAGCGGTGTGCATTCTCAGCAGTGTGGTGCTGGCCTGCCCACCTCCCCTGCTGCGACTGTGAGGCTGCTCACCCGCTGAGTTCTCCTGCTTGAGGCACTGGATGGAGGTCCTCTGGGTTTTGGGCTGGAGCAGCAGCAGGAGCATGGGTTCGAGGATGCGTGCTACATCCCCGAGGGACAGCGCTCGCACCAGCCAGCCCTGGGCTGCTGCACTGATAGCACCGTCTGTGCAAGCCAGGCTATCCAGGACGACAAACAAGGACCTGTGGGGAGAGATGTCACTGAGTCCCCACTCTGCCGTCCCTGCATGCCAGGCACCATGGCCTGCAGTGAGTTCCTGTTGTTGAACCAGACGCCTCAGGAAGCTTCATCATGCTGGCCTTACACACACCAAGTGAGTGACAGGCTGTGGGCCTAGCTTTATGGTTGTGCTTTTAGAGACACAGTGGACACATGACAAAGACAAAGCAGAGTCTAATATACCAAAGAATACATCTTAAGTATGCAGGTAGTGATGTAGCAAGTGAAACTGGGCATAGGTGGCCTGAGGTCTAGACCAGTCTCATCCCCACTGGGTGTCCACTCATCTGAGCAAACTGCAAAGCCTTACAGTGATTCTGAGGAGGGTGGGCTCCCTCGTTCCTACCACACTGAAGCCCCCATAAGAGTCTCACGCTGGGCTACATGAAGTCGGAGGACTATGGGTACCATGTCCTGTGCAGCATGGACTCCCACATATGAGCCTGCTGGCAGCTTCACTGCCCCGCCCTCTGGAGTCTAAAGCATGTCTAGGGGTCTCTGCAGTGCACCCTAGGCTGAGGTTGGTGGGTCACAACGAAGACTACTTTACCTGTCAAAGGAGCGGTTGTGGGACGTCACACGACTGCCCTGGATTTCTCGTGTCAGGTGCCAGATCACAGAAAACCGAAACAGAGCTTCCAACCGTGTTCCCTTGATTAAGAAAGAAATGGAGGAGCTTGGCTTCATCCTAGTTCTGTGGGAGTCACCACGAGGCTCTGGTTTTTTTTTTTGTTTTGTTTTGTTTTGTTTTTTAAAGTAAGAGTGGTTGAGCCTTTGAATCCGCCCAGTAATTGCTCATCCTGCCCTCTTTCAACCTTGTTTGTTTGTTTGTAAATAATTCTGACACAAAGTCTCACTAAGTTGTGCAGGCTGATCTTGAACCTGGAATCCTCCTGCCCCAGCCTCCCATGAAGGAATCATACTCCTGTCACTCTAGGCTCAGCTCTAAGTGTCATTTCAATAATGAGTGCAGGTTCTAGGGGTAAAAAGTGCTCACTGCCAAGCCTGATAGCTTGAGTCCAATCTCAGGAATCTACAAGGGTAGGAGAAAACTGACACGTCCACGTTGTCCTTTGGCCTCCACACAGTTGCTGGAACACACACAAACATGCACACGTGTGCGCGCACACACATGCAAACACAAACACAGATTCCTAAATGTAAAAATATGTGAAGAACAAAAGTAGTCAGTAGAGCAGCCTCGGGCAGAAGAGGAAGTGCTGCCTCCTTTCACTTCCCTTGCCCTCTCTGCAAAGCCATGGCTGGCCTGGAGCTCACAGAGATGCTTTTGCCTGTCAAGTGCTGAAATTAAAGTGTGCACAGCTCTCTGGGCTTTAGATGTGTGCTTAGTGAAGTATGTGTTTAAAATTTAGCGCCCAGGGCTGGAGACATGGAGGATGCAGGTTCATTTCCTAGAACCTATGTAGTGTTCATGACCATTTGCAATTCCATTTCAAGGGGAACCAGTGTCCTTCGTGTTCTATTCTGGCCTCCATGGGCACAAGGCATGTACGTGCACACACACACACACACACACACACACACACACACACACACACAGAGTATACATACATACATGTATGCATACAAGGAAAACATACAATAAAATAAAAACAAATCTTTTTAAAAAGGACTTGGCATTAGTCAGTGTCCAGAACCACATGCAAGAGCTGTGATCCAAAGAAAACACAGAACACAATTTCTTCATGTCCCCTCAAAATATCAGGCCCATGGGTCATAATGAACAAGGACAATCAATTGGAAGAAAATTCTCAGGAGGCCAATAACTCTCTACAACTATGACTCTTACAAACAGCTCCAGAGACTTGCAAGTCCTGACTTTCAGGGAATCAGGGCAGAGTTCTATGATGAACCTCCATATGGACACAACTGCACTATCAGGACCCTAAAAGCAATCGCTCGATTCCCAGGAACCTGCCAGCCTGCTTTCAGATTGTCTCTGCTCGTCGGGACATCTACTGAACCCAGCAGAGACTTAGCTTGGGTGGGAACAATCCGCCTTGGGCAGGTAAAGTGGGGCACACTCAGCAGCTCGCTGGACATAGCACAGAGGATACAGATGCAAGGCTCACCTTGTCGGGGTCCAGGAGGGCGTGGCAGATGATGTCCTCACAGATGTTGGCGGTCGGGGCCAGGCAGTGCAGGCGGTAGAACAGCTCTACACAGGTGATGTGATGTTCACGGGTCTCTTTGTTCAGCTGGTTCCAGAGCACACGAGCCACCCTCTGCAGGGAAAAGGGAGTGGAGACCACAAAAGCACAGCAACAGCTGAGCTTTTTCCCCTCATGTGAGCCTGCCTTAGAGCCTGGCTTCTATTCACACTTACTTCATGAGACCCATCAGCACTGTTACCAGACACAGCTGGACCAAGGAAAAGCCCACCAGGAGTTGCCCAGTCAACACACCTCAACTGCCTCATAGCCTGGCACTGCACAGTGCTGGACCCTAACTGTCCCATCAAAGCTACTGCCCTGACCTGCTGAGATGTGCAAACTGTCAGGAGCTGGGATTTGGAGACAGACCAGATGGTCCCAGGTCCCTCCAACCTCCTGGATGACACTGGACTTGCTCAGCCCCTGTGACAGTCAACAATTCTGGTCTGAGGAAAAGGCCATGGACCTATACACATATTCCCAGGGGGAAATACCTGATAAAAGTCTGTTTTCTCAGCAATGACTTTCAGTATCCCAGGAGCAATGGGAGGGACTGTCACCATCTGTAACTTGCCAAAAAATGGGTTGTTCCCAGAGGTTTTGTAGCGCTTCATCTTGTCTTCGATGACAAGAGCGAGGGACTGGGAGTGGTTTATCACTTCCAGCAGGGTGGCAATGGCTATGTTCTGGAGGGAGCAGTCGTTCACACAGCAGCAGATTGTCATGAGGGATTTCAGCCATGGTGGAAAACTGCAATTGATGGCTCCTAAAAGGACACCAGCCAGAGAAGAGAGACAAACAGGTGAGCGTGGCTCCCCAATGGGATGCCACGAAACCACAGAACCCAAAGAACCACAGAACCCACTCTGAGCAGTGACCTGAGGCATCTGGACAGCACTGTGCTCATCTCAAGCTGAACTACAGGGGAGACATACTTGACAAGGTCCTTCTACAGTCATCTTAGGACAAGCCTCAGAGTGGACCTTTGCTATGCTTTGGAGCTCGCTGTCTCAACAGGCTGGTGTTTGAACACTTCATCCCCAGCTGTTGGTGCTGCTCTGGAAAGCTTTGAAGCCTGGGTGCTGAGGTAGGTCAGTAATGTGGCCTGCTAAGACCTGAGGCAGCCCCTAGTGTCTTCCTGATCTGCCACCTCTGTCCCATCACAGGAGGCAGAGCTGCCCAGCTGCTGTCTCTTTCGAGTTACCAAAGACAATCTCCTGAAACTCTGAGGTAAAATACAGCTCTCTTCCCTTAGGTTGCTTCTGTTACATAATTTGTCACAGTAACAAAGAAGTAATATATCTCTAGCCCACTGTGCCTAGGTCCTCACTGAGGGAGGAGTCTGTGTGCACAGACTGGAGTGTGGTCCAAGGACTGCTGGAAGACACAGGAAGGACTGCATCCAGGCTCAGACAGATAGAGTGTGTCTCTGCTTACATCTTGCTCTGGGACTTCTGGTTCTGAGCTGAGACAGTGCACTTCTGTTGTTTAAGGTACTCAGCTTTGATGGCAGTCATGGCAGACAGACAGCTATGGCTCTAACAATACGGGGTACCTCCTGTGAGTCGGACTCTGGGTGAACCAGGCAGGTTTACAGGCTCATTCCCCCATCTCTCATCCCGTAGGCTCCTCCGCTGTGGGGAAACCATGCTGATGGCAGTAACCACAGTAATGTGGTTGTTTCTCTAGACACTTGCCTTCCCTGCCCCATCGACCCCCAGTGATGGCCAGCCTGCAAAGACACTTATGGGTCATCTGACACATGGACTCACTGGTCACATCTAGCAATGGCCAACTGCAGACCAAAACCAGAAGTTTTCACAGCCACTTGGTGGTGGCACATGCCTTTATCCCAGCGCTAGGGAGGAAGAGGTAGGCAGATCTCTGGGAGTTTGAGGCCAGCCTGGTCTTCACAGAACTAGTTGCCAAGTCAGATACAGTTGACACAGGAGTCAGAAGCAGACACAAAGCCAGCAAGCTAACAAGTCACTGATGCAGCTGGCTACAGAACAGAAAGGAAATCGGCTGGCTGGCACAAAGCCCCTAATCAAAGGCTTGGTTGGCATCCAATGTGCTTCTGATCCCAGAGTTTTCAGATTTGGGGGTGTCTGCAGAGTTACTGGGTAATCTTCCCTAATCTAAAATGACCCAAAAGCATGCACCAGTGTCAAAAAGTTTAGATTTCTGATCGTTTGCACCGGGAAGGTTTTCCTTTCCCCTTTCCCAGTGGACAGGACTGTGTAGTTGAACATCAAGCCTGTCACAGAATTCCCAAATGACTTAGCATGCACTGGGAGGATCACTCTCTCACCTGGAGTCTGGAAAAGCGTCTCATATAGCTGCTCAGTCTCCTCCTCAGATAGATACACAGGGAAGGTGGCACAGTCCAGCAGCAGGTGGCAGGCAGCAGCCAAGGCCTCCCTGCAGTCCTCCTTGGAGCCCACCAACTCAATGACCACCTGGTCAACGTCCCATTCTGTTGCTGCCCTCCTATGTGGGCTGCTGGGCATAGAGGACAGTGACTCTGAGCTTCTTATCTTAAAGGGAGACCCTCGAACCGTGAACAAGTCCGAAAGCATCTGTTTAAACTGGGGCACGGTGATGGGCTTGGGATCCCATGAGCTCCTGCCAGAGTGCTCGGTGCTCTGTGTCTGGCCCTTGTTGTTCTTCCCTAGGGGCTCTTCAGGCTTCTTTTCCTCCCCAGACACAGTCAGTGACGCTGCAAAGATGTTCTTGCTGGCAAAGTTTGCAATGAGTTCCTGGATGCAAAGGAACGTTGCCTGCATGCTCCCGTCTTTCTTCCAGATGTCGTCTCTTTCCGCAGACACCCGAGGCACCCTGAGGTGCTCAGAGAGCTCTGGTGACGAGGCACTAAGCCCAATCCCACTGTCTTCAGATTTCAGTGGGGCAAAGGAAGGCTCCTCATCACCTGCAACCATAGCCTCCGCCTCCAAACTGATGCCACTGTTTCCTCCTTTTACTGGACTCTGTAGAAGACAAAGAAAGCTCCATCTCTCATCCCGTAGGCTCCTCCGCTGTGGGGAAACCATGCTGATGGCAGTAACCACAGTAATGTGGTTGTTTCTCTAGACACTTGCCTTCCCTGCCCCATCGACCCCCAGTGATGGCCAGCCTGCAAAGACACTTACGGATCATCTGACACATGGACTCACTGGTCACACCTAGCAATGGCCAACTGCAGACCAAAACCAGAAGTTTTCACAGCCACTTGGTGGTGGCACATGCCTTTATCCCAGCGCTAGGGAGGAAGAGGTAGGCAGATCTCTGGGAGTTTGAGGCCAGCCTAGTCTACAGAGTGAGTTCCAGGACAGCCAGAGCTACACAGAGAAAGCCTGTCTTGAAACAACCAACCAAACAACCAATGAACCCAGGTGCTTTCTCATCTCCTTCCCACCCACTCTCCAGCAAGAACTAGGAGAAGATGCCACTGCGCATGTGGTCTGATCTCCCCTCAGACCAGCCACATGGTGCTGGCTACAGCACTAACAACTGTCTCAGAACTTTCACCCCTAAGGAGCAGTCTGCCTCAATGCTCCCCTTGAGCCTCAAAGACTAAGTGTTCACCTGGTGTGGCTGCACCTCTCATGATTTGAAGGAAGTAATCATGGCCCTTCAGTTGCAGCTCATGGCTCAAACTCTATCCTTCAGAGACAATGGCACCCTGACTGCAAACCTTCTTAACCTTGGTCATGGGAAATGGTTACTGTACAAGTTCACACACACAAGGAGGTATTCAGAAATTACAAGGTAGATACTGCTACAACAGATATGCCAGTGTACATGGTACAGTCAGAGAAAAACAGACAGAGTGGCCACACAGTGCAGGTTACGATGAACGTGCTGCCCAGATAGGCAGTCAAGCTCTACCCTCTGAAGCCTGTAGTGGGGCCTTGCCCTACTCTCTGAAGCCTGTAGTGGGGCCTTGCCCTACCCTCTGAAGCCTGTAGTGGGGCCTTGCCCTACCCTCTGAAGCCTGTAGTGGGGCCTTGCCCTACCCTCTGAAGCCTGTAGTGGGGCCTTGCCCTACCCTCTGAAGCCTGTAGTGGGGCCTTGCTCTACCCTCCACGGCCTGTAGTGTATTTGAGGAGAGGCTCTTAGCAGCTGGTAAGTGGGGGAGGGGGACATCTGGGTGGCCTAAATCCAAACAGGCTGTTTCTTCAGCTTAGGCATAGTCTGCACACACAGAACACTATGTCCATTTAAATGCAGAGATGTGGTGGAGGCCATAAAATTCTGACAAGCCTTAAGTACTACAGATGGCCAGCAAACCCAGGAGAAGCTTGTGAAGGGTCAGGCAGTTTCCAGTCAGAGCACTGAGAGAAAGGAGCTCTGAGCTTCAAATTGAGAAGCCTGATTTCTGTTACTGAAGCCACCCTGCCAATTGAGGGCATTCTCTGATTTGCATTTTAAGTGAGTCAAGCCCCATGCATACAAACTCAAAATGGAAGGGCTGCTGTAGTTATCAGTATGTGCAGCCATTTGTGGAGGCTGTGCTATCCAGAAGAGGATGAAATGAAGATCATCTGCACTGACCCTTCAACATCCTGAACTCTGTGGCTACACATCTTGTCCACAGTGCTCTCCATGCTAATTCCCTCCCACTCCTCAGAGGCACCACCAGTGCCTGCGTCCTGGAGCACATACCGAGTTTCCGCTGATGGGCTCCATATCTAGGTAGGAGGGTGGCATCTGGACTTTGCTAAGCACCTTGAAACATGTCTTCAAGGCGTGTGTGAGCTCAGGTAAGCTCAGGGCCTCCACCTCCTCAGCAAGAGGCTGCAGCAGGCAGTGAAGCACCTGTGGGAGGTGCTGAGTCTGCACCTCTGAGTAGAGTTCCTAGAACACAGAAGTAGCAGTTACTTACCACGGCCGGCCAGCCGGCCACACAGGAGGAGTAAGCACCTCAGACTGTCTGCATCTCAGAGTCTCAGCTTCACATTAATCCCAAGCCAAGCTTTCAGCTGCATTCATCTCCTGGACTAAAGCTGCTGCATGCAGTCTACATTAACTAGCAATGTGTTCGCTGTCACCTCTAAAAACTGGAGCCCCAGTCCACCAACTGGTTTCCATACTTTATCTTATCCAGGCCCAGAAATTAATTCTTTTAATTAAAACAGCTGTAGTGGCACACACCTTTAATCCCAGCAATCCGGAATTAAAGAAACTTTGTCTTGAAAGACCAAACTAAACCAAAACAGAACATAAAAACAAACCAGCAAGAATGCAAGAGGCCTGGGAGCATAGCTCAGTGGTAAACAAGTGCTCAGGAGGCAGGAGGCCACCATAAAAGAGAACTGTGAGACTCCATCTACACTAGACACAAACCCCACCTAGAGACAGTCCTGTGTGTGTGGAGCCACTTGCCCATAAACGCAGGGTTAACAGGACAGACTGGAAGACTGAGGGGAGCTGGGACAGAAACCAAGATCAGGCGTCTAGCGCACCTACCAAGGGAATCACATCCAGGAGGAACACGAGGAGGGTGCAGAGCTCCGAGACGGTGGGGGGAGGGCTGATGGCTTCTCCAATAGCCTTGGTCTGCGACACTGGTCTACGTTAACCACAGGAGAGAGAGTTAACCCCTCCAGAGTCACTGCAAACTTTGTCCTCCCCCTCCTTTTTCTTTTTGGCTTTTCAAGACAGGTTTTCTTTGTATGGCCCTGCTGTCCTGTAACTCGCTCTGTAGACCAGGCTGTCCTGTAATTTGCTCTGTAGACCAGGCTGTCCTGGAACTCAGAGATCTGCCTGCCTCTGCCTCCCTGTGCTGGGATTAAACAATGGTTTTGTTTTGAGTCAGGATGGCCCTGATAGCCTCACAGGGGTTGAAATGGCAAGCAGAAGCAAACATGACTGGCTCGATTTCAAACACCATATGATTTCCATCAATTATTCTGTTTTGAATGCAGTGGAGGACAGTGTCTGTGGGTCTGACACGTCAGTGTTGGTGACAGACTGACCAGTGTGGAAAGGTATTAGTGAGCATCCTGTTGAATATGTCTTGGAAGCAAACTGTTTGACTTGAACTTTGTCTGTTCAGGTGTGAACTCATCACCCAGCAGATACAGCGATGTCACTGTGTGTGGCTCAAGTCTCCAGTACCAAATCAAAAACCCATCCGAGGGAACAGGGACCAGCATGTGTCATACAACATAAGCCAGAGGCTGTTTTTTGTTTGTTTGTTTTTGAAAAAAGGTCTCATTACATAGGCCTGGCTATGGAATATTGGAACTTGGTATACAGATCAGGCTGGCATTGAACTCACAGAGATCCATCTGCTTCTACCTCCTGAGTGCTGGAGCTAAAAGTGTGCATCACCATACCCTGGTTACTCTTTACACTTTGGGACTCCTCCCTGAGACACCCATGAGGTCACAGGCTCTGAGCTGTGTGACCCCTGGAGAAGCACGGCTTGCTTCACTGACTGACCTATTTCTGGGTAGGAGTAGGAGTCTCTGGAGTCCAGAGTTGTTTCTAAATATGCAGGATTAGACAGTGGTGGTTTGAATGAAACACATTTCCCTTAGTCTTGGGCATGTGGTGGCACTGTTTGCGCAGGTTTAGGTCTGGGCAGACAGTGCCACACAGCCCAGCTGGGGGAAGAACATCACTAAGGCTGATGCCTTGAGAGCTGAAGTCCTTTTTCTATCTGTAGTTCACTCTCTGCTTCATGCTCTCAGCTTCCTGTCCTGCCAACATGGCTGCATGTGCCACATCTCCTGGCAAGCCATAATATTCTCTCACCCTCTGGAACCACAAGCCAAACTCTCCCATAACTTGCTTCTGGTCACAGCATTTTATCACAATGGGAAGTGGAGGCAGGAGGATCTCCATGGAGATCATGGAGAAGCTCATGGGCCAGGAGCCTGGAATAAGCAGCAGCATCAACACAAAGTAGACCTGCTGCAGAAGCGGACGGGAGGACTGCACCAAGCGGTCCTCTGACACCCACAGAGCACTGTAGCACATGGACACAGGCATGCACACACACACACAAGCACAAATGCACACACGCAAACACACATGTGTACATGTATGCAAAACCGCGCACACATGCACATACACATACATGTACGTAAACACACAACATTAATAAAAATAACTACCCCATGCCAGTGGTACAGTCTGTAATCCCAAATATTTAAGAGGCCGAAGCAGTAGAGTGGCAAGTCCCAGGCCAGCCTGGGCAGCTCAGTGAGACTCTGTCTAAACTGTCAAACAAGCAGCAGGGCAAGGGTGGTATCAACCTTTAACCCCAGCACTGAGGAAGCAGAGGCAAGTGGACCTCTGTGAGTTCAAGGCCAGCCTGGTCTGCAGAGTGAGATCTGTTTCAAAATGGACAAACAAAACAAGGGCAGGGGTGTGGCTCAGAGGCCAAGCACACATCTGATCCTAACTCTGACAAAAGAAAGAAGAAACAAGTGGAGTTGAGCGAGTGAGCACCGCACCCTCTCCTCTCTTGCCTCCTGCTGCTGGCTCTGGATGCAATCCACTCAGAACAGGTAGGCTACCTGCACCAGGTTTCAGGGGGCAGAGAGGCATTAAGGGGCAGTTGAGAAGTAGGACGCCCATAGTGCATGTGACTGGGTTCTAAGTTTCGCTGTTACCGATCTGCGATGCAATGCTGGGCAAGACCCTCTCTGCATGTCTTTGGGCTCTAGCTATCTCTAAGACCCACAGCAAGAAAACAAAATGCTACTTCTCAAGAGGCTGCCCAGGAGTTCATGGCACGCTCTGTAGCCACAGGACACACATGGGTAGGAGTCAGGGGCCCATGTGGGACTCACACAGGATTAACAGTGGCACAAAGCTCATCACAACAGCTTAAACTATGAGCACTCTGACCCATCACTCACTAGCTTCAGGAAGGATTTAAGACTGAAGAGTCCAAGTTCAGCAGTGGAGACTGCCTAAGCCAGGAGAAACACTGGGGCTTGCAGAAGCTACACTACCCAACACTAGAGAACAGGCAAAGGGCTTTCTAAAGTTAGACCTTAGTGAATAATAAAGTGGCCCAGGATCCTGTGACACAGACAGTTTCTGTCCTATTATTAGAGTCCTGCGTGACTTCCTTCCAGCCCTGTCTCCACTGGACTCTGGAGGTCAGGAGAGACCACCGAGATTCACTTGGGCTGAGACACCGGCCTTCATGCAGCCATGGAACCATCCACCTGCTCCCTGTTCACATACCGTCACTCACCTGAAGCACTCCTCGAAACACCGGGCCATGTAATCCCACAGGAAGTCTGTGCTGAGTGATGAGACTAGCAGATTGACCGTCTTCACAATCTCGGAGGCGTGTCTGTTTTCTTTGATTGTGCTGCAAGTAGAAGAGGCAAATGGGCTGAACACACCAATGGAGGATTTCCGTTACAGAGCGCAGTGTCCGAAGGAGCCTCTACCGGCTCTTCTCTCGCCTCTGACAGACTCAGAAAGCATTTCCACATTGGCCTCACTCCTAAACAACAGCTTTTAGAACCTTTCTATCTATTCTTTGACAATGTTATGCATATATGAAATGTAGCACGACCAAACCTACGCTGCCCCCTCCTGCCTGTAACTTGTCCCCTCCCACCTTCGTATATGATTTTCTATTTTTTCTTTCCATAAATAACCCACTGAATCCAATTATTACTGCCTGCATGAGTGTGGGCAATCTGCTGGCCACTATGACCCTGAAGAAAACCACTCCCTGCTAAACAGTATCCTTACTCATGGATCCCCTTAGAAACAGATGAAAGAGTTAGGGAAAGACTATACCATTCAGCACGATGCCCCAGCTCCCCAGCCCAACTGCAGGGTCAGCAGGGAGATTTGGATACTATCTTAGATCCTTACTTACTGTGATGCTGGACGGCACTCAGGGCCTGGGACATACTAGTCAAGTGCTTCACCACTAAGCTACATCCAGCACATTGCTGAAGTTTTAAATGTGTTTCTGCAGCTCAGTAAAGCACACTAGAGAATGCTACAGAAATCCTCACATGGATACACAGATACACGACTATTTACAATCAGGAAAAGGTGGAAACCATGTGAAAGGTGATGTCAATCAGTAAAAGACTGTTTGCTCTCTTGGGAGTTATTTAATGACAGGTCCCTGAGGAGGGCGCTCTGGTCAGCACATTCCACAGCAAACAGTGGAGAGCTAGTCACGGCTGTACTTAAAGATACCATGCAACCCTGTCTTTGGGCTGGAAGGTGGGGTTGACGTGTTTAAACTTGTAGGAGGGGTCTAGAAAGAAGTGAGAACCTTTTATTTTTCCGTGAAGGATTATGGAAGACAATGTCTTTGTTGTTTTTTGATAGCTTCAAATATCAGGCTATTCTACATAAACATCTATTGCTTTTATGTTTAAAAAAAGAAAGAAAAGAAAATCCTCTTTTTTTTCAGAGTGGAGAAAAGCAGCATAACACACTACTTGGGACATTTACCATGAATAAACAAGAAAACAGGAGAATTAAATTTTTGTACATATATTACTAATCCAGGCAGAAAGCAAGTTTAACAGTGAAGTGTAAGAGGTAGCTTGCTCTGACTGTCTGTCTGTCTATCTATCTATCTATCTATCTATCTATCGACAAGGTCTCAAGGTCCCAGGCTGGCTTCAAACTTACTATGTAGCTAAGGATGACCTTGAGCTAATGGTTCAATCTGCCTAACGGATCTCAAAGAGACCTCTTCTAGCATCTTACCATCCTTCAGTGTCTTGTCTTGGTCTCTTCTCCCTCATTTCTGAACTCCCTCCCTCCCATCTTCCAGTTTCCCTTCTCCCTGGGCCTCATCACTTGTGTATAATAGATCAAGTGGCCTTTGCTGGATGACATTCACTGTCGTAGCCGAGGGAGGGGCCAGGCTAAGCTCTCCTCACAATTAGAAGGAAGGAGCAGCCATGGATGCTCTGACCACCCTCTCAACACTACATGACTCATACTGAAGAGCAGAGGAGAAGGACCATGGGAAGGGGAGGAGAGGGTGGCTGAGGATGCGGAAGCTGAGCTCATACCTTACTAGTGGATTTCCACTCTGAGTGTAGCTGAGCTTCAGGTCAGAGCCGAGGACATCGTGGCAGTAAGAATAAAAGGCCCTGATGACTTCCAGAAACAAATTCTCAACCACTTGAGGTCCTGAAATCAACAGAAACAGTTAGAGAAGGATAACAACACACTGAAATGTTGTTTGTTTTGAGATGTGGTCTGTAGTCCAGGCTGGCCTCAAACTCCCTACATAGTCAAGGATTACTGTGAACTTCTGATCTTCCTGTCTCTACCTCCTGAGTGCTGCAAAAAGCAGGCTTTTGCCATCACGCCCAATTTGTGCAGTAAGAGGCTGGGTGGAACGAACATTTCCTGCATGCTAGGTAGGCACTCTTCCAAATAAGCTAGGTCCCCAACCCTTAACCAGCAAATGTTAAACCAAGTAAGACACACAAAGCACACGGAGCACCTCCATCCACACAGGCTTCTAACGCACAGGTGTAACCCAGAGCAATGGCAAGAGCAGCAGAACAACGCTTAGGCAAACAGCCAGCGCCATTGTGTGTGAGACACTGTCACATCTGGGCATACTGAGCTGTGCCGCTCTCCTGACTACACAAGGTGACAGGTCACAGCGGGGTGAGTGAGTGGCTTAAGCTAACTTCCACTGGGTGAAGGCCACTGAAGGTGACATGTTCCAAACCTGTGAGCTGCTTGGCCAACACCACCAGGGAGAGACATCCACAGAAAAGGAGCCACTGCCCTGCTCTCAGCTCTTTCCACCCAGAGCAAGAACACAAAGCAACATTAACACTGGAACTCCCACAAGGAGCCACGTAACTGCACCAGCTGCGAGTCAGAGCAGCGTCCTGGCCTACTGAGCAGAGCGCAGGGCGGGAGTTTTCAAAGCTCACTTCTCATGAGCATACCCAGATGGATGAGAGCCTGTCCACTCTCAGCAAAGAAAAACTCTGCCTTTTAGCTGTGCAAATGGCAACAGCACATCCATCTTTCGTGAGTTTGTTTTTCCATGTTGTGACCAAACCTGTGGACTCACGGAGCAACTGCTCTACCACTGGCCTGCCCCACATCAACTTAATCTTTGATGCTTTTCACAGACTCCCAGTGTGCCTCTGAGAGAGAACTGTTTTTCACAAGCTTGGTGTGTTTTCCTGAGGGGCCAAGTGCTTCCTACTACAGGCAGCTCTGCAGCCCTCCTCCTTGGAGGAGACAAGACAGGTTAAAGCCTGCCTGCTTAAAGAGTGGACAGGACCCAGGACAGAGGACTACCTCGGGCTCCTGTTTCTGTATAATCTCCTTGTCTAAGCTATGGATACATCCCTTGGACAACCAAGCTGGCCAGAAGAGCAGACTTAACAACCTTTTGAGATGACGTTAACCACTTTCCCTTGTCTAGAAAGCATGACCTGGAGCCCAGCTAAAGGCATGGCTGCTTGGCTCTCCACAGTTCAGCTCTGGCACGAAACATACATCCCCTAACATTAAGCCCTATATCTTCTTTGAATACCTCCCCAAACCATATGGCAAGCTCCTGACATGCTACAATGCAACTTTAAAGAGCCGGAGTTACTTCCAGGTATAGAGAAATCTATCCTGAGCCATTGTCAGACAATGGGGGTGGCAGGAGAGGAAAAGAGAATCTGAGCCCAGACACTTCTAGGAAGAAAGGCTCCCACTGTGGGTTGGTTAAGCCACAGGGGCTCATGGCTCAGTAAAGATCGTATTTGTCACATGATCAGCACCTCAGGGCATCTGTGTTCAACACTTCCAAGCCAGCAGTACTTCCTGAAAGGAAGGCTTGGGCATTGGGTGACCTGGGGCAAATTACTCTCCCTCTGTAAAATGGGTATCACAAGAGGTCCCACTTCCATGTTGGAGGTGCAGAGACACGTGACACATGCAAGTCACCCAGAACAAAATTACTGCTGGAAAAAAAGGCACGCAGGGCCTGTCTAAATGTCTCAGTGGCTGAAGACAACCTTCCACCAAGACTAACAACTTGAGTGACTCCAAGGACCTACATGGTAGAGAGCCAATCTTGAAAGCTGCCCTCTTACCTCAACATGTACACCAAGGTGTGCATTAGCACATAGGAGAGTGCACACATATGCACAGTATGTAATACATGCAACGAGTTTTAGGAAACTAGACTGAATGTAGTACTATGTCTATAATCCTAAGAATTTGAAGGCAGAGGCAAGAGATGATGGACTCAAGGCCATCTAGCTACATATCAAGTTCCAGGCTAGCCTGAAGGGTACAGACTGTCTCAAAAAACCCAAAGCACAAATGCACAGATATCTCAGCACCTGGGGTGCCCCTTCCACCTTCACAAGGAATCACTGTCCTCTCTCAATGCCCTAGAGCCCATGCCATACAAAAGACGTTCAGTGCTGCACTCTGGTTAACAACCAAAGAGCTTCAGAGCCTAAGAATGCTCTTGGCTCTTTGTTCTGGCCAAGAGCATTCTTAGGCCCTGAAGGTACACATACCCTGGTCTTTTAGACAATACCCTTGAGCTTGCGATGGAGTAGACGGATGGGGGTGTATGGGGGTCTCTGTCCTGTTATGGGGCTCTGATGACTGCACATCAGATCTGATAGTGAAGAGCAACAGAGGGAGGGGACACTTCCCTCAACAGCTTCTTGGGGTCAGGGGTCACAGTATGTGTAAGAAGGGTCCTATAAGAAGTAGAGTATAACACCTTTTCCATTTTGTGGTAAAATGTTCTCATTTTTACAGAGGAACAGCTTGCTCATAGTCACAAATCAAAACTACAGGAGTATGGGGCCCCTCACCAGTTATAAACCAAGGCTCATCAGCAGTCCTGACACTGGGAAGAAACAGTCTCACAGTGCAAAGCATGGATGCTCTGTAGGCACACACCCCAAAGCAGGAACCTGAAAGAACTCGGAAACTGAAACATATACTTTAAGACTCTAATGCGCTGACTGCATCTGTGCTTAAACCCTCAGAAAACAGTGATCCAGATCTGTCCCGAGGCAGTGGCTTTTTCCATGTTACCTATTTCCGGCTTGTCCAGCAGACTGACAAGGATTCGGAAAGGCTTCAGATATGCATGGTGGCGCTCCTCTAAGTCGGTGTCTAAGAACTTCTGGTGCAATATCTCGGCCAGAGCCTGTGTGTTTGTTCACAAAGCACACATTAGGGTACTGTATATAGCAGAGACAGAATTATTAGTTAAACACTCTGGGAGAAAATGAAGACCAGTCCCAGCCTATAACATATACATGTTGGTCCTCCAGTGTCTGCTTTGAGAACTCACAAAGAAATGCACTGAAGACGTGGGGCTCAGTGGACAGAGTGCCTGCCCTGCGAGTATGAAGTCTTGGGTTCAGTGCCCTCCACGGGATAAACCAGACACAATGGCACACACCAGCACTTCAGAGGGAGGCTGAAGGACTGGAAGTTCACAGCCATCCTAGGCTATGTAGTGAGTTTGAGGCCAATGTGGGAAACGTGACACTTTGGTTTAAAGAAATAACACCACTACCACCACCACCACCAGCAGCAGCAATAATGAAAAACCAAACCTAACCCAACCCAAAAAACCGAAAGGAAGAAAAAAGGCTGGATATGCCCTAATATGGTCAAATTTCCATTTTTTAAAATGTTTTTACCTCAACTAAAAGATCCTTGGAGTATTTATCAAAAAAGTATGAGCATTGGTCTTCGTAAGAATTTGAAATTTCAGATTTTGGCACAATGGTATTTCCTTTAATGTCTGAACCTATAAAAGAATAAACACCACAGGCTATAAAAAGATATTGGCAAAATCTGTATTGGGCAAAATCTTCCTGCTGTGGAATTTTAATAAGTACAATTCCTTCAACAGACAACCAAAGTCAGATCCAGTCATGTCTCCCTTCCCAGGGAGGTACCTGTACTAGGATGTGCCCTCCACGAGCCCACATCTGACAGGGATGTCCTGGCTAAGGAGCAGGCAGGGAGAACCCACCCCTGGGGCATGGGTCTAGTTTGCCAAACCACTCAATACCCTTCTGCAGCATGTTTATAAGGACTGGAACAAAGGTCATCTTTACATGGTGATTTACTTCTCCAGCACTAACTGAAATCAAGGCAGACTGCCTGCCTGCCTGCCTGTCTGCATCCCCTCATTTTGGGCTCTGGATCAGTTAGTTCCTTCCTCAGGGTAAGGAAGACCATCCTTGGGAAACAAGCAGAAACGTGAGGTTCCTAGTCACAGATAAGCAAGGCTCAGCACTTTCTCTATAAACAGAATGCCACCTTCTTCCTCTTTCTCCTTTTCTTCCCCTTCCTCCTCTCCCTCTTCTTCCTCCTCCTCCTTTTTTTTTTTCTCCTAGACAGGGCTTCTTTGTGTGGTGCTGGCTGTCCTTGAACTTGCCCTATAGACCAAGCTGGCCTCAGTGGAGAACTACCTGCCTCTGCCTCCTGAGTGGGGGAGATTAAAAGCATGTAATACCACCCAGCTAGAATCCCATGTTCTAACCGATGAGTGCTCACAAACTCATCCTTTTTTTAAAAAAAAAAAAATCCTTAAAAGGGGCCTGGAGACATGCCCCAATGGTTAAGAGCACATACTGTTTTTGCAGAGACCTGAGATCAGCTCCCAGCACCCAAGGTAAGAAAGAGGCTAACAACAGCCTGTAACTCCAGCTCCAGGGGATCTGGCAACTTCTTCTGGTCTCTGCAGGCACTGTATTTACACAAATACAATCAGCACTAGCGTGTACACACACACACATACACACACACACACACACACACACACACACACACAATTTTTAAAAAGTCTAAGATTTCCAAAGAGACCTGGGGGTGTATGAAGCGCTGCATTCCCCTCCCCCCATGCTGTATTCAATGTCTTGATGCTTGTAATCACAGCACTCCGGTGGTGGAGGCTGGAGGATATGAAGGAAAAGGTCTAAGGCGATACTGTAAATTCAAGGCCAGCCTGAGATACAAGAAATCCTGTCTCCAAACAAAGAAAGAAGCCATCATGAGTCATCGTAGAGGCTTCCTTCAGTGACTCTGCACATCTCACAACTAGGGAGGCGGATCCTGAGATCTGTGTGGAAAGGCCCACATCCTGGAGATTAAGGGAAGCTGTGGAGGGCTGGGGTGGGTGAGACTCAGCTGCAAACCTGCCTAGCATGCTTGAGGCCTCATGTTCTGTCCACACTGCTCTCTTTTGAACATACATAAATATGGGAACTTGTACATGAAAATGCTTTCCTTCAGCCTCTACTTCCCTGAGCTCTGTTCCTGGGAGTGTTTCAAGCAACAGCCAAGGGCTTGCTGCCTACAAGTTTGCAAGCTGTCCACATAAACACTATGCAGAGATGCAGACCAGGGATTCTCTTCATCTGTTATGCAAATCACTCCCTGTGTCCCCCTCCCCAACCCTCACACGGATCTCACAATGTTCTGGGGCTTCCTCCGAATGAACCGCAGCCCATGAAACTTCCCCATGGAGCACACAGCACAGGCTTCTGCCTTGGCCATCTTCCTCTTTTCTTTGTACTGAGGATCAGACCCAGGCTTTGAACATGCCAAGGAAGGCCCTACTGCTCGGCTACAGCCCTGTTTTTTAATTTGATTTTGAGATAGGGTCTTACTATGCAGCTTGGCTTAGCCCCAAACTTGTAACCCTCCTGCCTCAGCCTCCCCCTTGCCCTTTGGTAAATACAAATGTTCCATCACACCTGGCTTCTCATTAAATATAATTCAGCTAGAGATTTCTGGCACTTCCGCCTGGCTCTTGAAACAAAACTCATCTGGAATTTTAAAACCTCACTTTTTTTTTTGTTTGTTTTTTTGTTTTTTTTCGAGACAGGGTTTCTCTGTGTAGCCCTGGCTGTCCTGGAACTCACTCTGTACACCAGTGTACAGCAGGCCGGCCTTCAACTCAGAAATCCACCTGTCTCTGCCTCCCAAGTACAAACCTCACTTTTCTTCAAAACAAAACAAAACAAAACAAAACAAAACAAAACAAAACAAAACAAAACAAAACAAAAGCAAAGCTGCAGATAATCACAGCTCCTGCAGGAATCCAACCTCAATGGACCAGGGCTGTGTTAGGCATTGCTGCCTTTGCGAGTCATGATTCAGAGACACCATGAAGGGCATCATTTAGCCCACAAAGCAGCACTGAGGCACACACTCACACACACTGCTCAGTACCTAGTAACCAGGCGTAGAGTCTTCTATTGAGAGACATGTCCCTTCTCAGCAGTGTCTGGGTGGCAGCCGAGAGAATGTGTACAACGTCCTGTCTGAGCAGAGGGATGGCTCTCTCATCAGGGTCCTAGCAGAAAGATGGAGAAAGCATTACCTCAAGGGAATGCTAAGTAGGCTCCTGACTTTTTGACATATGGCTTTACTTAATCATCAATCCCCAAAAAGTTAGCTGTCCCCACACAGCCCACAAAAGGAGTCAGTCAACGCCTGCCTGCTGGCATTCATTCCATCTGGAGGGATAGACTAAGGTGCAGCAAGCTCAGGAGACTTTAAGGGAGTTATCAGATTCACAAGGTCCCTTCCTAGTGCTATATAAGAAGTGTAGCTACCGGGGAGGAGATTCTTCCATGAAGGTTGTTGAGTCTCACAGGAGTATCCAGGGGGCCTCTGTGTCTCTGCAATGCCAGGGTAGACCCTTCCCTCTGAGTCACCCACATTCCTGTTAGTGACCCTAACAAAACCATCGACTCATCAGCCCCACCAAGCTGGGTCTAGGTGACATCATCCTCTAGTTGTCTGTTGCTACTCTATCTGGCATAAAGAGACATCTGTTCACCTCTTCCCAGGAGATGTCACACAATGCCCACAGAATGAGAAAAGGTCGATGGGCTGAGGTGAGCAGAGACTGCCAAGCGGCTGAGTAGTCTCTGTGACTAAACTGTTACGACACCAGCACCTGCCTTTGCCTTTGAAGTGACAGGGAAGTGTTCAGAAGGCAAATACAACTCACCAGACAGGTATAAAATGGGAAGAAAAACAGAATGATTTCCAGATTATTTCTCTGTACAAGAACATTGGCGTCTAGTAGTGAAGCACACAGGGATCTCACCTGAAACGACAAATCACAGTGCTTGTTCCAAAGACACCTGATACTCTCTGCATCAATGCTATGTAGCCATAAAAACCAAGTAACTTAGGCTGGGAGTCTTGACATGGCATTAGGCCACACAGGAGATGATAACAGGGCTTTGAGCTCGAGGGACTACAGGGCTATGTGACAACAGGAACCTCATGTAAATCCAAAGGAAGACACATGGTCCAGGTGATCCCAAGTCAAGGCAGTACACACCAAGTGTCCTCTCTAATAAAGGCATCTCTCAGTGCCTCAGGAGGTGACGGGTGCACTGAAGCTGAAAACCACAAAGGCTTGTGGGACGTTGTAGGGTTAAGAGCAGTCTTAGGAGAGAACAGGTGAGTGATCAGCTGGGAGCTGACAACTAGAAAGTCCTGAACTGGGACTGTGTGAGCCACAGAGCATACAAGCACAAGATAGGTGGTTTTCTTTACAAAAAGCATCTCTTAGCAACTGATAAAGAGCGGGTGAGAGTGGGGTGGATGTAGCCAGTGGGAAGACTGCTGGCCCAAGAGAGACTTAGGCAGGTCAAATAAGCCAGATTCAGGGCAGAAAAGAAGGGGACACACGCACACAGGGATCTCTGATATCCAATCACAATCCAATGGGCTCTTCAATTCTATCAGGTGGTCCTGAGAAAGACCCTGTGGGAAAGTTCTACCAGCCCTCTGCAGACAGCAATGCCTGTTAGCTCCAGACTTTGTAACCCATTGGTTTAATCTGGAAACATTGTTTAAAGTGTGGGTCCACTACCAGGTGGTGATAGGCTGCATGTTGTCAAGCACAGGATCCTTTATGTTGGGAAACATAAAGGTCTGGGAGGCTCACACTACAAAAATTCATGAGAAGGTTTGTGGCTGCCAGGGAAGGCAGATTACCTTCAAGGGCCTGGAAATGGAGGCTGGGGAACCCTGACCTTTAGGTATGAGGGCAGCCAAAGACGACTGACCAGGGCGGAAAACAGAGCCAGGAGTCATCAGGACACTGGAGCAGGGGAGGAGGCAGTTTCAAGATGAATAAAGAGGGAGGGACGCAGGGCATGGGAGGAAACAAGGCTAGAGCAGAGCAGGGACCCCAGCAGAGGCTTATGAGTACCTATGCATGCAGCCATTGGCCGCTGAAGAGCCATGCCACCAGGGCGGGAGAGTTGGCTCAGTGGGCAGAGTCTGTGCTGCTCTTTCACAGGACAGGACCTGAGTTTAGTTCCCAGTACCCATGTCAGCAATCAGGGTGGCAATATTTTCTTCTGGATTCTTTGGTACACATTCATTCTCAATATCTCTTTCTCTGTCTGTCAGTGTGTCCATCTCTCTTTTTCATTCTCTTACACATACACAAATAAGGATAACATATTAAAGGGAAAGCAAACCATCCCTGGGTTTGGCCGCTGCCCCTCACCCTGCTTGGCAGCTCACCATTACACACACTCAGTCCTGCAATGTCTCCACTGCCCCCTTCTCCCTGATGGAGAAGCCACATCCATCTCTCTCGGGGAGCAAGGCACCTACCGTGAGCTGGTAATCAGTACCCAGCATGTACTTCTGCTCCTTGCCTGGTGAGTCCCTGCTGATGTGGTTCACCACAAACAAGGAGGCAGGGAGGCGGATGGAAGGGCTTGTCAGAACACTCCCCCACAGGGCAGCATAGAACACCTCTCGGCCCACAACCACAGACAGTTTCAGGAGCAGGATGTCTGTTCTGTTGGTGAAAGATGACGAGATTTAAGGGTTCCTCCCATCTTCTGCACTGTGTGAGCACCACCCATGAGGTCCTGTCCTGAGGAAGAGCACCCTGGCCAGGAAACCCCATCTTCCTGTCACTCCAGATGGCTGTTATCTCTACATTGCTGTAATTCCCATCCATCAGCTGTCATAATGGATCCAAATTTGCTAACACAAACATGTCAATGTCACCCAGAGGTACAGCTTCCTACCCAACACGCAATATGTGATCAGTCACAAGTGTGGCATGCAGACCATCTCCGAGGCTCTAGAATGGAAGCTCGGAGGTTGCTGAACCTGATAGCAAGTGCCTTTACCCAGTGAGCCATTGTTCCCTTTATTACATTATAAGTAGATTTATTTTTAATTATGTCTATACACGTCTGTGTGTATGTATGTGCATGTGTTTGCAGAGGCCTGTGCAGGCCAGAAGAAGGCACTGGATACCCTAAAGGCAGAGTTACAGAACCAAACTCTGGGTCTCTTAAACCAGTAAGTGCTCTTAACTGCTGAGCCATCCCTCCAGCCCCAATATTTAACTAGTGCATTTGTGTGCATGTGTGTATGTGTGTGTAGTGTGTGTGGCAGTATATATATATGTGCACTCACGCACAACAGGTATGGTTAAGTCAGAGGACAATCTGAAAGAGCTGGCTCTCTCCTTTGGAGAAGTTGTTTCTCTTCTTCCACTGTGTGGGCCTCGGTATTAGACTCGGGACACCAGGCTTGGTAGCAGCCACCCTAACTGCTGGGCCACTTGCCAACCCCCTTTAGTTTTGGACCTGCCCCAGCCACCTGAGCGCTGGGGTCACAGGTGATGGTCATCCGGTTTGGCACACCTCTTATCTTCACTCAATCCTCCCGTGACGTGACACAGTCAGCAGCTCTTGACGAGTCTCTGGCAGTGAATGAGGCCTGTTTTTCCATTGACACTGAAGTTGTGTGTGTGTGTGGGGGGGGGGGGGAGGGCCCTGCTCTGCAGTGCCCATACTGAAAACTACATGTGGGCTGGTGAGAGGTCACCTCATGCAGAGCTGGCTCATCACTTAGCATTTCTCATATGTTTCCTACCTGTAAAGGAGTAGGGGGAAAGAAGACCAGGGCCAGCAAAGTGTGAAGAACAGCTCACTGGCTTCTCAGCTCAGCCCTTCTGTGTTCAAATCCTAGCTATGGGACCTGGGACAGGCTTGGCCATGAGATGGGGCCAAGAGTCTCTGCCCCATGGAGAGGTGGAATTTGAGTGCCTATGTAAAAACTCAGCACAGGGCAGCAGAGTGCCACACAGGCTGCAGTGCTGGATCCCCAAGACCATTCCTAAGTTGCCTGTGCTCCAGCAAATAACCATGTGCCTATGCTCTTCAGGAAGCCCAGTTCAAACTGCATGAATGTAGGAGGGGGTCTTACTGGGAATGGGGACTGATAGGGTCAGAGGGCATGAGAAGGATTAAAATTCATTCTATATATATGAAACTGCCGAAGAACGAAAAGTTAATACAAGTTTTAAATGAGCCTAAACCTTATTGTCTCATAAACTATTTGTAGGGACTGATAACTGGATCTTAGAAAAACAAGCATGCGGAGGTGTAAGTCAAGCCAAGGGCTCAGGGCAAATACGCAGAATGGCTTTGTGGCTGAAGTTATTGATTGGTCGTCTATTAAAAGCTGACCAAACAAACAGAGCTTGGCTTTGCTCAGCTCTGAAAAAACATAGCAAGAGCCATAGTATCTCTTGGGCAGAAGCAGCGCTCAGCAGCTACATTATATGATTAACTGGTCAGAGGAGTGGTTGTGTGCCCAGGACACGGACCTGTTGGGTAGCCTCTGCACTGGGAGCTGAGGCTCCACTGAACCCGAGAACACACACACACACACACACACACACACACACACACACACACACACACGCGCATACTCTCTCGCTCCTTACTGCCACCATGCTCTTTGATTTGCAACAGACCACCCCCAAAGTACAAACTACGGATGCTGCTCACTGAACAGCTTCCACCCAGGGCAGGGTCCACCATCAAACCCCAAGGACAGTAGGTGGACAGAAGCCACAGGTGGGGCTGGAGTTCCTGGGCTTGGGGGTCTGAGATGGAGCACAAGGAGGGGAGGAAGGCGGAGAGAGGAGGAAGTTGCCATACGGTAGGTGAGTCATGAAAACACGGCCATGAGAGCTAGCCCACTGGAGTTAAGAACTGCCCAGATGGACCATGGGAAATGATAACTTGGAGTTATTGATGGGGAAATAGATTCTAATAGAGAGTAGATATCTGCCCAGCTCTCATTCGGATTAAGGCTTATTATAATAATAAAAGTAGTGTAAGAGTAACTGTTTTCTCCAACAGTGCAGCAGGAGTTACTGCCATCAGCTCATCCACAGAACAGTGAGAGAGACTTAATAACCAGAGGTCAGCAGCCCATCTATGTCCTACCTCAGTACCTGACTGTCTAGGCTGCAATCAGGTATTCAAATGAGCCTTTCTGACTAAGTGCAGGAGCAACCCTGCACTCGCAGCTACTGGTTCATGGCCAGAGGACCACAGGGTCCCAGGGACTGAAGACCAGTGGGAAACATAGCAAACAGTTTCAAAAACAGATGAGTCAGGGTTTCTCAACCTAACACTGCTGACTCGGGGCTGGCTTTGTCCCAGGAGCAGATAATGAAGGTAGACGTCTGTAGCACTGTAGGCCCCTGCCCACTATGCAGCAGTAGCTAGCCCTTTCTACCCTCCCTAAGACACAGTCCCAGGGGCTGCTGAGCTTTCCCTCCTGGGAAAGAGCCATTGATTGTGTCATTCCTGTTGATGGAACAGGGTCTCACTATGTAGTTGGGGCTATTTTCAAACTCAGGGTGATTCTCCTGCCTCTACCTCCTTGATATTGGGATTACCTGTGTATACTCAAGAGCACTGGTGTAAACGGTTGTTCCTAGTAACTCATGTGTCCTTCCTTTTCCTTTTTCCCCACTCCCTGTGGATTTCTGAGGAAGGATTCACTGTGTACAGACAAAGTTGGCCTAGACTTGCTATGTAATCCTGGCTGGTTCTGCCTCAGCCCAGCTAGTGTTAGGATCGTATGAGTGTGTCACCACACCTGGCCTCAAGTTCTGCTTTCTTATGGCCACCAAGGCACTCACCTCCCTCTGCTCCAAGAAAGGAGTATTTTCTTCTTCTAATCTTGATTTCTTAGCACAGTGAAGTAGAGACAGCCAGGATGATGACACCGTCCTATACTGGCCGAGAGGCCTGTTTGTTTGCATTTACTGAGATGCACAGACAGAATAGTCCCCACTACATGAAAGCAGTGGTTACCTCACCTGGCAGCTGGGCCTAGCCCAGCCCTTGGCAACGTCTCCCAGCATGGATGCTGTGGCCCTGGCATCCTCCTCTTCCCATCTGTGTGTTATCTGAGAGTTACTGGAAGGGGTGTGCTGCTTTAATCCTAGGACTCAGGGGTATGGTTCTCAAGACCTTCTCAGACTACAACAGAAACAGTACAAAACCATCTTGTATGGCCAGCTCACTCACGGTGCCTGTAACACACACTCAGGGCTTACAAGGTCCTTGGCCAGCATCTACCTTGGGAAGCTGATCACCACTTCCCGGTGTGGCGGGACACTAGCTTGGCTTCCAGTGGCAGCTAAATCTATTCAGCGATTCATGTAACTACCCAGCTCTTGGTTCAATGTCAAAAAATCATAATGTTAGAGGAAAAAAAATTAATATTAAACAATATTAACAACTGTTCAAACAAACTCTCACTTATCAACCCAAAGAGCAAACAAGAACACTCCAACTTTTACCATGTTTCTAGTGTGAGTAACGGAGATTTACAGGACGGCAAGAGAACCTTGGGGAACTAAACAACGTGTTAATTTGTCAGAGAATGTACTCACACATATAGACACACACACGCACAAGTACACACTCCACCTGTTATCAGAACTTGCAGGAAGTCAGGTAATGGCCTCACTGCTACCTCCTGTGTCACCATGACTACTAAGTACACATAGCCAAAGCCTCAACACAGGCTAGCCACCACATGTGGCAGCATCAGATTCTTCCTCACAGATGTGACTATAATGTGGGAAATTGAGGACTAAGCTAGGTGAACCCTGAGCGTACCATATGCAAACATCTGGCATAGTTTGTCCAATCCCAGTACAGATGCAAATGCAGCCTAGGTCACTCTCAGTGGACACAACACTCCATGCCACTGGGATTTCCCAGTTCTCTAGAGCTTGGGGGACAGTCCGAGTACAGTTGGGATTGACGGCTTGATCCCACATGGGGCCCAGGAACTGCCCAAATGCATGTGAGGGTGATGTGGCCAAGGCCTGAGAAGAGGAGAGGCAGGAAGAGCTGGTGCCAGCACATGGTGTATGTATATGCACAGTGAACAGTCACCACAGATGGGTGTCACACGGGCCCAGTCACCAGTGGCTAATCATAGCAGCATCGCTCAGAACAGTCAGTATGGACAGAGATTCTTTATAATTCCCCCAAAATAAAAATAAATAAATAAGAAAGAAATGTAAAAGGGCTTTCTTTATGCATATGCATGGTTTATATGGCCGTACAGCTTCTTCAACTTCTGAGTTGTCACCAGACCCAGTGAAAAACTTCAGAGCTTTAAGCACATGTTCAGGTTCTGCCAAAGCTGTGCTGAGGTCCTGCTCTGGTCACATGGTGGCACACACCTGTGATCCTAGCACTTAGCAGGCAGAGGTTGAGGCAGTAGTTTGATACCAGTTTGGCTACATAATGTAATAAGACCCCTGTGTCAAAAAGATGTAGTACACACCTTTGATCCCAGCACTCTGGAGGCAGAGGCAGATGGATCTCTGAGTTTAAGGCCAGCCTGGTCTTTAGAGCAAGTTTCAGGAAAGCCAGGAATACACAGAGAGAATCTTGCCTCAAAACCCCAAAACAAACAAAAAGCAAATAATAAATAAATGTGGGACCCTGCTTTGTACCCTATTGATTCGTCCCTCCAAGTCCTGTCTACTGAAGTACCTGGCTTTGCCTTATTCAGAACAGAAAACCCTTCCCACATTTCCTCCCTCCCTGTGAATGGATGCACTCATTAGGAGATGCTTCATCCACCAGAGGAGGTGTGGATGTTCACCTGTGTGTGTCCACACACTATGACCTAATAGGGCAGGGGATAATGGGGTGCCCTGTACAACAGCCTCATTTCTATATACGATTCTTCTCAAGGTCAGGGTCTGTGAGGATTTGTATATGCTTGGCCCAGGGAGTAGCACTATTAGAAGGTGTGGCCTTGTTAGAGGAAGTGTGTCACTGTGGAGGTGGGCGCTGAGACCCTCCCCCTAGTCACTCAGGAGCCAGTCTTCTCCTGTTTGCCTTTGGAACAAGATGTAGAACTCTCAGCTCCTGCCTGGATGCTGCCATGCTCCCACCATGATGACAATGGACTGAACCTCAGAACCTGTGAGCCAGCCTGTCCTTTATAAGAGTTCCCTTGGTCATGGTGTCTGTTCACAGCAATGGAAACCCTAACTAAGACAGAAGTTGGTACCAAGAGTGGAATATCGCTGTGATAGGCCTGACCATGCTTTTGTTTGGAGGAATGTGGATGTTGGGGACTTTGGAAAGCAGTGGAATGGTTTAAGTGGAGCTTAATGGGCCATCCTAGTAGGAATATGGAAGACTTTGTTGCTGAAGGTGATTTGAACTGTGCAGACCTGGCTCAAGAGGTTTCAGAGAAGAAGAATTTCAGTATTTGGTCTCCCAACTGTTCTTGTGATATTTTGGTGAAAAATGTGGCTGCTTTTTGCCCTTGTCTGACAAGTTTACTTGAGGCTAAGGTAAAGAAATTTCTATTAGTTTCATTGACAAAAGTTAAGTCTCAAAAAAGGCAAGCACAGACTTGGTTCTCTGGTTTGTCTCATGAAGAGCATTGTGATTTCGTGTATGGCTCACAGAATAAAGGGGCACCAGGAAGTAGAATGGAGCTGTAGCCTACATTCAAGGAGATGAGCAGATTAAGGGAGTAGTGACCTCAGGGCAACATCTCACCCAGCTAAGCTTACTCTTTGGGTTTGCTGTTGATCAAGGAACAGTTATATCTAGGCATCAATTATTATCTGGTTATTTCTTTCATTTGGACTTTTAATCTGAAATGAACTATAATCCAGAAATGGAGGATATAGGTTTTTAATCTGGATCTTGAAGAGCAGTGGCCATGAAAAGCTTAGGCCCAAGCATGGTGGCTCATGCCTTTAATCCCAGGAGACAGAGACAATCAGATCTCTGAGTTCAAGGCCAGCCTGGTACAGAGCAAGTTCCAGGTAAAGGAAAGTTTAAGTCTAAGAGTGGCAGTATAGGCCTTTAATCCCAGTATTCAGGAGACAGAGCCACACAGATCTCTGAGTTCAAGGTCAATCTACAGAGCAAGTTCCCAGACAGATAGAGACTGCACACGAGACATGACATCCACCAACCTTTCATAGATTTCAGAGCCTTCTTCCAGGCCCGGCAGCAGGCCCACAAGAAAGGCCTGAAGACTGGGCAGGAGCAGCTTCTGCAGCGGAAGGAAGTACTTCTCATACAGGCCAAGCAGCACGGGCCGGACCGACATGGCAGCATAGGCCAGGAGGGGAAACAAGCCACAGCTTTGAGAAAGACAAGAAGGGCAGGTAAGAGCAGTCAGGAACCTTGTCACAGGCTCCACAGGAACAGCTGGCAGAGGGGAGGTTTGGGGTTTGGCTTGGTTTGCATTCACTTGCTGGAGATGAATCCCAGGGCCTTGCATAGGCAAAGGCCAAGCTCTACCCTCGCCCCACATGGAGTTTAAAGAACAATCAGAACCATTAACTGGTGACAGACAGATGTGCATCTGAGATGAGATGGTCACATTAAGTAAAAAGCAGGCAACATCTGGGTTCTCGTTATATATAGTACACAGAGCATGGGGGCAGGTGTTTCTGAAGGTGGCCATCTCCTGGTGACGGCTTGATGACTAATTGCTTGCTGTGTGGTTTTTTCCCCCATGCATATTTTGCTTGCCATTTTCCTTTAAACATTTTTTGAGAATTCCATGTAGCTAAGTGACCTTGAGCTTCTGCTCTTCCTGCCAGAAATACAAGCATGCACCACTGCACCAGACTTCTCAGTGCTGGGATTGATCCCAGGCAAGCACTTTGCCAACTGAGTGACAACCTTGGCCCCTTGCCTATCATTTTCCAACTGAACTGAAACATGGCTTGCCCCATTGATGAGGGTACTAGAGCAGGAAGCAGCTGTACCTGTACAAGAACAAGTCCTTGGCCAGCCATTTGGTTCCCACAATCTTAAAGATGATCTCGTAGGTTTCTAGGGCTTTTAGGTGAACACCACTGGGCAGGGCAGGATGCAAGCACTGAGCTAGCCTCTTGCTGATGATGAGCCGCCGTGGTAGCAGGGAATACTTCAGGTTGCTCTGGAGAGCCTGTGACACAAGAGAACCAAGTGAGAGGGCAGTTATGCTGCTTACAGACAAAAGCAAATCTGTGGAGGTCAGAACACATCGTGGGGCAGTAAGACAGATAGACAGAGAGGGGTCACATGGACAAACGTGTGAAGGCTCCAGAGACTCAAAAGCTAGGTTCTCTGGGACCTTGAATGTCTGGAAAAGCCCTGCCCATGCTGGAAAGGAGGCAGACAGCTTCTTGGTGATACCATGGCATCCCAGACAAACAAGGGCTGTGTGCACCTCTATCCCAGGAGACCAGCAGTCCCATAGAGATTGAAGGGACACTCACTGGCAGGAACCAGCACAGACAACATCCCTTCCCTACGAGGAGCCTACTGTGTGCACGAAAGCTCTGGATGTTGATTCAGAAAAAAAGGAGGGTTTCATTCATCCCATGTTCTTCAGCTCAGCTACCCAGTCATGCAGTTTTGTGTGGGGCTTATATATGGGGGTGGGGGACAGCAGTTTCCGGCATCTCTACCAACTAGGAATTGTGTTATAAAGAGGAAAAATACACCACAACCCCACTGAGGTATGGAACAATAGTATCCCCAAGCATGCAGGACACAGAACCTTCTTTATACCATAGTTTTTCAAGCTGGGAAAATAGTTCAGTGCTAGAGTATTTGCTTAGTGTGTGCATGGCCCTGGTCACTGAAAACAAACAAGAAAACAAGGTTCCCGGAGACTCTGTCTTATAATACCATCTGACATGGTAATGTGGCAATCCACAACCCCAGGTTATCTGCACACACGTATCTGTACTGAGAGCATGCAGGTAAACTCCAGGTTTTCTGAGAGACACTCAAAGGACCCCTGAGCATGGCTGTAGTCTGCTTCACCTATCCCATTTCCACTTTCTTTTTCTTTTTTTGGGTGTGTGTATTTGCACAACCATGTATATATTTGCATAACTGTGTATTGGCACAAGTGTGAGGAGGCCGAAGGTCAACATTGGGCATTTTCCTCAATCATTCTCTACCTTTTTCAAAACAAACAGAAACTTCCATTTACTCAGTGTGTATGTGCACACTCTGTAATTAGTGTGTAGGAGTCACAAGACAACTTGAAGAGTTAGCTCTCTCCTTCCACAGGTGGGTTCCAGGGTCAAACTCAGGTTGTGAGGCGTGTGTTACACGTACCTTTATCCTCTAAGCCCTCTCACCAGCCCTCCATCTTATGCCCTGAGGCAGGAGGATCTCTTACTAACCTGGAGTGTGCTAATTCACTTGGCTAGCTGGCCAGCAAGCTCCTGCAACTGTCTGTGATCACCTCACTGACACAGGGATTACATGGGTGCTTTGTTGTACCCTGCTTTTTCACATGGGTTCTAGGGTCTCCCAGGCCCACAGGCTGGCACTTTACCAATGGAGCCATCTCCTTGGCCTGCCATCCCTTCCTTTTTCTTTTGGTTTTTGAGACAGGGTTTCTCTGTGTAGCCCTGGCTGTCCTGGAACTCACTCTGTAGACCAGGCTGGCCTCGAACTCAGAAATCCACCTGTCTCCCAAGTGCTGGGATTAGAGGCGTGCGCCACCACCGCCCAGGCTCTGCCATTCCTTCTTAACACAAAACTATCACAGCACAGCAGTCTTTGTTTTCTGTCTATACTTTGCAGCACTCCCTCACCAGAGCACTCCTGTGCACACCTGTGACTCAGCTCAGTCCCCTCCCAGGGAGGCAGCAGGGTCCCCACACAGGTCCCCACTTCCTGCCACCAGCTCTGGGGCGAAGACCATCCCATCCATCTCTGCAGACTTCAGCATTCCAGACAGCAGAGCTTGACCAGATGAAACCAAGCAGCCTGGAACCCTTGCTGTACCAGGTATGTTCCAGCCCCAGGTCAGGATGGCTGGCCCTGGGCCATGTGCCCTTGGGGTCATGACAGGTTTCTGCTTATAAACAAAGATATTGCTTCCACTTCTAAAATGAACTCAGATTAGGTGAGAGGTAAAGGATAAACTAGGGATTATCAAGAAGTATAGAAGTATCTTTTCCTTGGCAGGGGGCTGTCAAAATAGGGTTTCACTGTGCAGCTCTGGCTGTCCTGGAACTCGCTCTGGAGACCATCAAGTATCTTAAAAGGCTAGGGCTGTAGTTCAGCTGCTTGGGTGCAAACGCCTAGTATGCATGAGGCCCTGGGTTCAGTCCCTGAAATCGATACAACAGGCATGGTGACAAATGCCTGTGATCCCAAGAGGATCAAAAGGTCAAGATAATCCTAGACTACAGAGAGAGTTCCAGACCAGTTTAAGGCCAGCTGAGGATATGCGATCCTATCTCAAGGGGAATAAAAGTATCTACACATATTGTTTAGGAAGAGTCAAATAGTCTAAAATTAAGAGAAGTCTAGCAAAATAAATCATGTTTATTTAAAAACAAAACTAATTGCAGTAGCCACTTAAGTCACAAGCTGTGACGAGAGGACAGGAACACCAACAGATAAAGCAGATAGGAAACACATGTGGGCAGTGAACAGGAAATAGCGCACTTTATGCAGGTCATTTTCAAACACACAGAACAGGCAGAAGACCAGGTGGCCACCACCCTGCTTAGCAGAGCAACTGAGGTCCAGTCCTAAAGACACAGTACTTAGATGTTCTCGGAGACCAGCGCCTGACTGAGAACCACAATGAGCTCGCTCCTCCATGTATCACGTCCACACCAAGTCTTGTGTATGTTCAGTGTGTCCTAAGGACTCCTGCTGTTGTGGTTTCACTAAAAGTGCTACACAACAACACAGGCAACTAGGACTCATCAGCATGGGTACAGAACAGGCCTTGTGATATACTCAAGCCAAGACAGCCTGTGGAATTGAGTCTTCTGGAATAGGCTTCAAAGGCCAACTTGAAGATCTTCAGTCACTTACTCCTGCTTTTAGGGACATAATCCATGGCTGGGAGGAAGGCCCTCCCAGCCCAGGCCCCTGAAAAGCACCAGCTGACAGAGAAACAAACCACACTGAGGAGCCACTGGGATCTGGGGGCCTAACTGTTGCCAACCTTCCCTATCTTGACTGACAAACATCTTCTCATAGGTGCCCCTTATCTCCAAGGATCTAAGATCGCTATGGATGCCTGAAATAGTAGTACCAAGTTCTGGGTATTCCATGGCATATGTATTCCACATAAACCCAGATAACACCCACCTTGCGAATTAGGCTCTGTAAAAAGCTGACAACAAAGCCAGGCAGTGCTGACCCATAGCTTCAGTCCCAGGCTGTGAGAGGCAGAGGCAGGGAGAGCTCTGTGAGATCAAGCCTAGCCTGGTCTACAGAGTGAGTTCTAGGACAGCCAGGGCTACACACACATAGAAACCTTGTCTTGAGAAAACCAACCAACCAAAGCTGACAACACTGTAAGAGGACAACTGTAATAGCACTCTATAAAAAAAAAACGACAGTGTCTTATGGTGCTCACACTTTTTTGTGACACTTGGGTGGTAAAGAAGTAAAGGACATGCACAGGCATGGTGAGGCAGTGAGAAGGTCACCCCAACATGGAAGTGTGAGGGTCACCCCAACATGGCAATGTGACAACACCACAGCCAACATGCTGGTCAAAGGTCAGTTTACATCCTGAATATACTTAACATCACCGAACTATATACCCAAAAATGGTGAGGTTGGACTCAGGCTGTGCATGTCTCATAGTGAGGGTAGACTCAGGCTGCACATGTCTCATAGT
>NW_021620749.1:4228822-4229402 GCF_004785775.1 Grammomys surdaster
CTCAGGCTGTGTGTGTCTCATGGTGAGGGTGGACTCAGGCTGTGTGTTTCTCATGGTGAAGGTGGACTCAGGCTGTGTGTGTCGCATGGTGAGGGTAGGCTCAGGCTGTGTGTGCCTACAGTCTCAGCTTCTTTGTGGGCTGATACAAGATTGCTGGAACTGAGAACTTGGAGACTTTGAAGACATCCTGGACAACACAGCAAGACACTGTATCAAAAAGATTAAAATGTTAACTTTTATATTATGTAACAATTTTTAAATGGAAAGATCCTTGCCAGCTGAGTTTTTGGAAACAGGGTCTTGCTATATAGTTCATGGCTGGTCTCTCAAACACACAGCAGTTCTCTGTCTTAATTTCCCAAAGATTTGAAAACAGCCTGGCAACACAGCAAACACTGTGTTGTTGTCTCAGGGAAAGAAAGGTGAGAGTGACAGCTTCTTTATTGTGTATTCATTACAACTTCTATACTGGGTATCCACTATAACTTCTATACTATATATCCACTACAACTTCTATACTGTATATCCACTATAACTTCTATACTGTGTATCTACTACAACTTCTATACTGTGTATCCAC
>NW_021620749.1:4229412-4278312 GCF_004785775.1 Grammomys surdaster
ATCCACTACAACTTCTATACTGGGTATCCACTACAACTTCTATACTGGGTATCTACTACAACTTCTATACTGGGTATCCACTACAACTTCTATACTGGGTATCCACTACAATCATTTCAAAGGGAAAAGACCCTGTGTCTCAGGGCAACAGAGAAGTGAGGGCTATCATCTTCCCTGGGAACATTTATTTTTGACACTTAAGATTCTAAGCATACGCGATCATGCCTAGCTAGCCAATAATAACACACCTCAATTCCCATGTGGTTGTGTGTCTCACATCATGACCCATCCAACCTGGCTGAGAAACCTTCAAGGGCATCAAGTACTGGGTGTAAACAGGGAGCCCCACCCAGGATCAGCTAGCTACCTGCTCATGGGAGGCCCACCTCTTCCAGCTCCCACACAGTGGGATGAGGCCATCTCCTGCCTGCACATCCAGTCCTGAAGACTTCCCTTGGACTAACTTGGGGCCATCCCTCATGTCAGCTGCATCTTGGCCCAGCTGAGGAGGGCCCCTCCACTCTGCTGCTCTTTCTAGCCTGCATGAGCACACACTGCCTCTGCCACTGTGGACCAGGCGGCTCAGTGAAGAAGGCCTAGCAAATACTCCCAGGGCAGGTCACAGAGGGGTTTATTTTCAGGAAACTGGAAATCCAGATTGGGTTGGCCACTATGCCTAACATACACAATTCATAAGAAACAGTCTACAAATATAAACTTGGAGAGGCAGATGAGCTGGGAAGGGAAAATAGTTTTCAAAATCATTTTCAGTCAGCTCTGTAGAAAGAAAAAACTATGATTAAGCAGGAAATTAAGTTTCCTTACTTATTTCACTCAGGAACTATATAATCCTGAAACCATAATTAGGATATAATTACAACATTCTTGACCTCATTACACCCATAGGCACAACAGGTTGACCTTAAAACAAAATAACAGGAGCTCAAGGTGTAATGTCTTATACCTAAGTAGTATACTATCTGCTTAACACGTAGAAAGCCTGGAACAGATCCCCAGTCCCCCCAAATAGAAAAGGGGATGGAAGTTGAGTTATAGCCTAGCTTCATGACTAGAAGCAAAGAAAGACCTCACTGTGTCCACCCAAGGGCATCTCTGCACCTCACTTTGGTTCCCTCCCAACACAACAGTCTGACTGCAGCATCTTCTCCAGGACTCCGCTGTATCTGAAAGCTTGAACAGTGAGCTCAGAAAGTTCCTCAGTGTTGTTCAGGCAGGAGGACCTGAGAGCAGATTGTAAGCCCCAACACAACATATAGAGCTGGATGTGGCCACATGCACACCATAGCCCCAGCCCTGGGTGGGGTAGCTGGTGGGGGACAGTGACCTGAGGATCACTTGGGCTTGCTCGCCATCAGCTTAGCTCTAGGTTCAGTGTGAGACCCTGACTCAACATCTCCCTCTGATCTCAGTGTGGATATACTTCTATGTGTGTGTATATGCTACAAACACTGCACACACCACACACACACATATGCATACACACATACATAGACATGCATACATACTTGTGCACAGAGACACATGTGCACACATGTGCATACACAGACATGCAGACACACGCATACATACACACACACTCGCACTCACACAAGTTGTCCCAGAAGGCACGATCCAGAGTGCCCCTGTGGAAGAATAGGCTTACTGCAGAGGGCCACATGCTTTCTGTATGAAATGTAAACAAGCCAATTTAACATATGTCTCTCATCAAGCCAACAAGGCACAACAGCCATCGCAGTAAAACACTACAAGCTTTCCTCTGGAAGCCTGCCATCCTTACAGGGACACCCATTTTACAAAGCAACAACGCAGTGAGTCAGGCTGGCCAGGTTACCAATCTTTAGCACTCGACTACAGCCTCGCCACGGGACATCAACAGTGCCCTTTAGACCAGACAGGTGGAGAGCAGATGTGACTTCCACTTAAGGCAAGCCGGAGACTACCAGCACCAAGTGCTGTGACAGATGGCAGTGATATGGGAGGGTGGCTGCATGAGATGAACTGGAGAAGGGGGCCCTGGCCTCCCTGGGTCACTGCAGGCCGCTGAGACCCTGCAGTAAGCAGAGCCACTGCAGGGTGCTGGGACCCCACAGTCAGCAGAGTCACTGCAGGGCACTGAGACCCCACAGTCAGCAGAGTCACTGCAGGGCACTGAGACCCCACAGTCAGCAGAGCCACTGCAGAGCACTGAGACCCCACAGTCAGCAGAGTCACTGCAGGGCACTGAGACCTCACAGTCAGCAGAGTCACTGCAGGGCGCTGAGACCCCACAGTCAGCAGCGAGTCTCAGCGAGTTTCACTGGAGAGTGACACGGTGTCAGCCTCTGTGTAAACAAGAAGCTTCCTTTCAAAAAGGTCACAGGATGAACAGCACCACACTGCACTTGCTCAGCGAACTCTCACCCAGCAATGTCAGGATGAGTCACGATGAGGCTTCAACACCCACGGCTGCCATCCTCACCTGGTAAAGCTGCCAGAGAGGACCTGTACAGGTCAAGTCAGCCAGTCATCTCAAGTAGCAACATATATAAGAAGAGTAAGATTTTCTTTTTTAAAGTTCTTAAGCCAGGTATGGTGGCACATGTCCTTAGTTCCAGCACTTGGGAGGCAGAGACAGGCAGATCCTTGAATCTGAAGCCAGCCTGGTCTACAAAGAGTGAGTTTCAGGACAACCAAGGCAAAACAGAGAAGCTCTGTCTCAAAACTAACTACTTGGGAATGCAAAGAAAGGCAGCTTTCTGTGAGTCTGAGACTAGCCTGGTGAGTCCCAGGACAGCCAGGCTGTTACATAGAGAAACCCTGACTTGAAAAGCCAAAAACCAAAACCAGTAAATAAAGGAGTGAATGAATGAATAAATATTCTTAAATCAGCTGCAGTGACTCAGGCTTATAATCCTAGCACTTTCAAGGCAGAGGCAGGAGGATTGCCATGAGTTCAAGGCCAGAGGGATTTGTTCTAGCTACTATCAGCTAGGGCTTTCTGAGCTGCTGCTGGGTGGTGAGTATCCATGGACTCACCATGGAGATTTGGACTAGAACAGTCACAAAAGTAGAGACAGAGAGATGACGGGAACCAGCTGGTACAGTCCAGGTCCAGGGGCCAAGCACAGCTGGTGGCTGGGTACAGAGGCAGCACTTTTTATCAACCCAGAGTGGGCTCTGTCAAGAAAACAATGCTCCCATAAAGAGTTCAGGAAGTCATAGTAAAGCCAGGGGTCTACACTACCCAGATTAGGTCTGAGTCGGGCTCCTCCTCTCGCTGGCTGCCAGGCTGTCACAAGCTACCTGGGTGCCCCAAGGCTTTTCCTCACACAGAATGTGCTGCTACCTCCTCACTGGCTGGTCACGGATGTTAAACACTGAAAGGAGCTAAGACACCCGAGAGCCTCCACCTCATTTCATAGTCCTTTAATATTTAGTGTGCAGGCACACACACACACAGAGACATTCAACCTACATGCACGTATATATGCCTCTGCACATGTACATGCACACACAGGTATCCTCTACATATGTACACATATGATAACCAGCATATACAACACACAGTGACACCTCACACAAAGACATATGCTGCATATGCACACACTAGCACACCCCTTCACATGTATCTCTCCCACATTAAACACCCCACCCACCCACCGCAGACACACAAATCATGCACACACACACACACACATGCATCATGAGTAACAGGGCCTTAAACTACACGGGGCGCCCCGATATCTTGGTTATGATGACATGGGAATCAATGTGCCAAGACAAATACCTTTTATAATTTTTGAGACAAGATCTCACCGCGATCCTCCTGCCTCAGTCTTCTGAGTGCTGGGATTATGGGTGTGTCTCCCAGGATGAACACAACACAAGAAACACACTGAGCTCAGGCAGCAACATGACACACATGTAGACACTGCTTTCCCCTTCTGAGTTGATCTCATTTGGATTCCTCTCTGCGTGTGTGTGGCTTACGTGTGTGTGTGTGTGTGTGTGTGTGTGTGTGTGTGTGTGGCCTAAGGCTGACATCAGGTGTTTCCTCTATCACCTTCCACCTTATCTGCTAAGACAAGTCTCTTACTGAACTTGTAACTCACAGATGCAGCTAGACTGGCTGACCAGTGAGCCTCCTCAGTCCTGGGACTCCAGGCATGTACCATTTCACATGGGTTCCAGGGATTTCACCTCAGGTCCTGAGACTCATATACCAAGTACTTTACAGCCAGAGCTGCCTTCCCCAGCCTGTTAAGATGCTTTAACGTCCCCATCTGAACATTAACCTCTATTTTCCCTGCCTCCCCACAGAGGAGCTCGGGACAGCTGTGGTGCTCTGCAGGGCTCTCCCACTTTTCTAGACTTGGGGTCTATTCTTTTCAACAACACCTCATATTCTGGCCACTTGACAGCCACTGAGGACATGAACCTCAATAAATACAAAAATTCTGCTGTTGGGGAAACTGTCTACACAGGAAACTTCAAGAAAGCCACAGGAGCTTACACCTTCTGGCAATCACCCTTCTGGGGGCCAAGAGCTCACACACTCAGAACTGACCATCATGGCAGGCAGAAGCTAGCCTCTGAGTTCCACCAGAAAGGAAGAAATCAGGAGGAAAAAGCCACACATTCACAGCCTGCCTAAAACTTGCACTACATGTGATGTTGAGAACTGGGAAATATTTAAGAATGAAGAACCACATGTTGCATGCCGGAGAGCAAAGGGAGGTGGAGCCACCATTTTTCTTTTTAAACATACTGTCATTTACATACAAATGACATGTGTAACAGACCGGCAGCAAACCTTATATGGATCAATCTATTACAGAAGAAAGAACACCTGGAGACAGAGCTGTTACCATTCCTAAATAGGCATCAGTCCCCACAGCATTATGTACCGGTAGAACACAGTGTTCTCTGGAAGTCACACAGGAGAATGTAGCTGGCACGGCCCCCACACTACCTTCCAGAGATCTCTGAAGCCTCACACCAGGTGGGCCCTCCTCAGCTGGAGCTGACTGGCTGCAGAATGGCTGCTGAGAACTTGGGTCAAGGCACAGTGTTCTGTTCCTTAGAAGTACACAAAGCCCCGCAGCACGGCGGCTGGAGACAGCTCGGCTGGTAGAGTATTTAAGAAGCCTGAAGACATGGTTCAACCCCTGTGATCTGTCTTCCACACTTATGCCATCACAGTGACTGCTTCTACACATACACAAAAAGAAAACACACGTGCAGGATCCTGAGGTGCATGCCAGCTCAACAAAGGGCAAGTGCTTAGGGCCAGTGAGCAACCAGGGGGCAAGAATGTCAAGGGATGTAACTGAGAGTCCCAGACTGGAGAGAAGGTCACAGCTCTCCATGGACACATGGGGGACTTGATTTCATCAGCTTTGGTCTGGTTTGATCCTATCCTGGTCTTTCTTCTCTCTGCTGTTTGCTTTCCTGGTTCAGAAACAAGCAGTCTGCATGGGTCAGGAGTCTGTTAAAGGAAAGCTCTTGGTGTCTGGGTGGGAGGAGGCTGCACCAGTATGCAGGAGTGTGCTGCAGAGGATGACATCATGTGACCCAGGATTGCTCTATGCAGAGCAAAGGGCCCAGCTCTGTTCTCTCTGAAACTTGTCCCGAGACATTCAGGACAGAGAGCAGGACACTGTGGTTGGCATGCAGGGCACTGGAAGACCATGGATCCTCAGAAACACAACAAGCCTCTGTGCTTATGGTGCAGTGACTCAGGAAAAGCCCTGGCCCATTCAGCCTACCGGGCCACCAGCCAGCTCCAACTTAAAGCAGACAAAGTCCAGGGACTCACAACAGGCACTCTGTGCCTTCTTACTTCCTAGAGTCACAGGAAGACTTACTTGTTTTAATTTTTTATCTGGAGGTTTGAACCCAGGACTTCTGACATTCTAGGCAAGGGCTCTGCCTGAGCTACACTCTCAGCAAATCTCACTCTTTCCTTTCCCCTTTGGCAGCACGGGGCAGCCGGGGTCAGGGGTGTGTGTACCAGGCAAACTCAGCTCTACCCTCAGCCCCATTCTGCAGCTTTGAAGGACACAAACACTTTTACCGTCAATTGTCAAATACAGGCACAAGCCCAGGCTCCCTCTTGGATAAGGTTAAAAGATGGGCTAGGTTGGGACACATTTGGCTGCATGGACATAGACTATCCAACCATGAAATTTTAAATAAAGAAAATATAATGTAACTTATAAAATCAAAAGTACAGGGGAATGTTGCCCTCAGGGGACATTGAGGGACATCTAGAAACATTTATGACTTTTTCTATTTGGAAGTGGAGGAGGGGAGAGGGTATACTGGCATGTAGTAGACAAGAGGCCAGAATGCGAACAAACATCTTGCAGTGGACAAACAGACCACCTCAGATACCCACTATCATGGCTGGTGCTCTCCCTTACAGAGGAGCAGGATTCCGTCTCTGGCTTATGCAAAGGAAAGGACACAGCTTCTTGAGTGACCTAGCACTGTCATCCTTTCAAGGGCTAGGATGTCTCCCCCAGGCCTAGGCATTAAATTCTTACACAAATACAAAGAATACCACAATAAAAATTGCCCATTCTCATTGGAACAAAAATAACCACACAGTAAGTGCTTGGTCCTTTTATATCTTTGAAGGAGAGGAAATCCCTTTCTGAAGCTGGCCTACAGCCTTCCTGCCACTTCTCAGCGGTTCAAGAAGTCACAAGGTCACATCTGAAGTAATCAGTGCCACTGAAAATGGAGGATTAAATCTGAGAATCAGAGTGTTATGCCTTGGCTACCTCAGAACACACTTCCACCGACCTCTGTACACAGCAGTGGTCTCACCCCACACCCAGAAGTGAGGAGTCTGAATCGAACCAGCTGTTCCCACACCATGCTCAGTGCTCCCGCCTTCCCTAGCAATCCAATCAGACTGTTACCAACATACCAAGGCATCTAGCTGGAGCGTCACCAGAAGCACTAGTAAGAAAGGATCTGTCACTTGCATAAAAAGAAACACATTACCTATCATTCACATGCACACACACATTTTTAAGGGCTTATTTTATTATAAAAAATAATGTGGATGTGTAGGTACACACATGTGACTCTGGGTGTCTGCAAAGCCCAGAGACACTGGATGTCCTGGAGTTGGAGTGACAGGTGGTAGGAGCTGCCTGGTGTAGGTGTTGGAAACTGAACTTTTGTCCTCCGAAGCAAGAACACTGTGTACTCCTAACAGCCGAGCCATCGCTCAGCCCAGCACTTCACATATTGATCAGCTAATGAAATGAGACACAGTAACAAAGGAACAAACAGATTCCTAATGAGACAAACAACGGAGGGGTGTGCAGGGGTGAGACAGTGAGAAACACCAGAGGCCCTACACTAGAATCACTGTGTGATGGGGACCTGCCTAATGACATCACCTGCCTGCTCTCACACAGTAAAGGCTTGTTGGGCCATTTGCTCAGCCAGGGGACATTTTTCAGTGTGCCTGGAAGATATAAGTGGAGGAGGGAATATGTGCCATTAAAACTTACCAAATGTGTTGGGGCTGGAGAGATGCCCAGTAGCTAAGAGCTTGCTCTGTTCTTACAGAGGATCTGAGTTCTGTTCCCAGCATCCATGTTGGGCAGCTTGTAACTGCTGGGAACATCAGTTCCAAGAGATCTAATGACCTCTTGCAGGAACCTGCACTTACATGCGCACGTGTGCATCACATGTGTATACATACATGCAGGACTGAGAGAGCTCTGTAGAAACTGTCACTTTGTTTTTCTGTCCCTTGATTTTATCGTGAGTACATTCTCCCGTGAGACCACAGGCCTCCACCACCTGAAGGGCACACAGGTCATTGTACTGTCACATCATGATTTACTTCGAGGCCTTCCGTGACTGTCAGGAGCTACTTCCAATTATTTGTTACCATATACAAGGAAGGCTCTTCCAACTGCCATTGTGTTTTATGTTCATCAGATTAAAATAAACTTACAGTGTTGTATGTCAGTATTCTTAATTGTCTATCGTGTGGGAAATGTAAAAGTCACGATGAACTTCTCTTTCCTGCCCTCTGAATAGGGCTCAATCATTGAAGACAGGGAAGGGCTGCAGCTCCCACACACGGCAGGATGCAGACTGGAGCATCCTGCTGGCAAACTGTGGCCTCCAGAGACATTAACTGTGGGGGCCTAGGACAGCTCAGCCGTAGAGAGCACTTGCCTGTGCAATCCTGAGGAACAGAAAGGATCAGAAGCTCAGCACCCTTGTGAACGAGCTGGTAACTACAAGCCATTCCAGCTCCTCTTCTGGCCTCCATACAAGCACAGGTACATGCACCTGCACCCACACATATGCACACATGCGCGTACACACACACACACACACACACACACACACACACAAATAAATCTTTACAAAATTAAGAGCACTGGATGTTTTTCCAGAGGACCCAGGTTCAATTCCCAGCACCCATACGGCAGCTCACAACTGTCTGTGACTCCAGTTCCAGGGGATCCTCACACAGATACACAAACAAATCATTAAAAAAAATTAAAACAGGTATCCACTGGAAGGAACTCAACTGTCCATTATCAGGAAATAGATCCTGTGTATCCGTGTATCTTACTCAGCAGTACAAGGTACATGAATTATCAGTGTCACCTCTTGGCTGCCCTTCAGGATAGCCTAGGTGAGTGAAAAAGGCCAGAGCAGGAGGTACAGAGGACAAGCCCATTTATACAAAGGTTCATTTAGTTTACTTTGAGGACAGTCTTAGGTAGCCCAGTCTAACCCTGAAACTACATAGCTGGAGGCTAGATGTGAACTCTTAAATCTCCTGCATCTGTCGCCCAGCTGCTGGGACTACCACCACACCAGGCTCTGTTTACACAAAGCTTCTTAAAATGCAAACTCATTTACAGTGACAGAAAGGATGCTGACAGTTGCCTGGAGATGTAGATATGAAATGTACCAAGAGGGAACCTCTGGAGGGGACAGACACACAGTCTTGACAGTGGTGAGGGTCTCAAAGGGTTATATGCATGTTAAAACCCATCAAATCACGCTTAGTGTGAGCAGTGCTGGTGTTGTGGCTCAGTGGTAGTCTCTGTGAGGACTTGGGTTTGTATAACGATGCTCAGGTTACTGAGTGTCAACAAAGCTTGGCGGGGGTGGGGCCCACTAAAAAGGACAAACAGGAACGCCTACATCAGACTCAGGCCAGCTTGAAGGCTGGTGCTCATGTCCAAACAGTTGTATGGACTGAAAAGCAGCCAGGTTTAACTCCAACCTTCTGCATTAGTCTCTTTGGCTGCCTTTTAAAACTACTATATAGTGTGTGCTTTAAGCAACACAGATTTACCTCACAGTACCAGAGGCCATGATCAAGGGACAGCTGGCTCAGGTCTCTTCGAAGGTTGCAGATAAGTGCCTTCTGGGTGTGTCTTGACGTGGGTGCTCGGACGGGAGACAGAGGGAGGGTGCCTTTTTCTCCCTTCAAGGGCACAGTCCTATCAGATAAGGGCTCACCCTATGACCTCATCAAACAGTCGACTAATGACACTTTCTCCAGAGAGTCACTTGGGGGTTGAGTCTTCAGCAGAGCAACTTAATGGGTCACTAGCTGCTTCCTTCACTGTGAACTCATTCTGCTGAATGACATGCTGCTGTCCTTTGGTCACTGGAGAGGTAATTGTCTATGTGAACTTGGTCAACTTCTATCCGTCCAGCAGACTGGGAAGGATGAACTGCAAACTGTCCTGTTCCCTTGTACTCCCCCTCCTCTCCCTAATGCCTAGCTGAAATTTGTGTTTAAAACCTTTTCTTAATAATCTCCGTCCCTGCAGGATACAGATTCATCCTGAAATTCTCTTCTGGCTTCACCAGAGTACAGGTCTTAGCACAAAGTCCTCAGGCTGCTGCAGGGGTTCTCTGTTTCCATTGCCTTCGACATTTAAAGAAAGGGCAATCTCCAACATACCCATGGTACAACCAGGCTGTGACAGGGCTGCCCCCTCCCCTTGCTTCTCTCTAGCCCTGCTAAAGAGTTCTCCACCTACAGTCAGGCATGGTGGTACATACCTTCAGTCACAGCACCCAGGAGGCTGAGCAGGGAGGACTGTAAGATCAAGGCCAGCCTGGTCTACACATTAAGACCCTGTCTCAAGATTACAATAGAGAGGTCCCACCTAGCTGGTTAAAATGTTAACTACCAAAGGAAACTTCTTTAGATTCAGATACACCAGAATGTCTGATGGCCTCTGTCAGGCGCCTCCATAGTTAGTTTTGTCAGCCAAGTCCAGGAGCTGCCTTCCTGCTCTGCTCCTCCTTTCCTTCCTATACTTAGGACTGAATCATAGGCGTCCCTCTTTCTTCTATTACTGTTCTAAACCAGCCCACACCTCTCCCTTTACTGTGCCTTGGACTCAGGCTAGCCTCACTGACGGCCTCTCTGCCTGCTCTCTCAGGCCTCTGTGCAAATGTCATGTAAAAGAGAGCCACCTCTGTCTAGAAACAGTCACTGACTCCTTGCACCCCACTGCCCACATTTAGCTTTCTTTCGTAGTAGTCAGGACTCAGTATCACATTGGTCACTGTCCCAGCAGTAGAGCCTCCTATTCCACGTGAACAGGGGTTTTATGCGACTGCCACAGCCCAGCACCTGAGTTCTTCAGTCTGTTATGGCATCTGACATCCTTTGATGAATCCACTACAATGTATACTACGCCCTACAATGTATCCTATGCACAGAGCAGCTTAAATGGTGTTCTGTAACAGAAAGCGGCTGAAGCACTCTCCGCTGACACTTCCCGTGTCAGCATAGTGCCTCCTCCTGAGAAGAGGAGCAGCTCTTCCCAGCAGCTCTGGCAGTCTGCTCTGCGCATGTCCAGAGTGCTCCCTGGATGCCAGGTGTGTTGTCCTGAGCCCTGTCTTCATCACTCATGACGTCTACATCTGTGTCCAAGTCCCCTCCTCCTTTTTTCTTTTTTTCCAGGACTTGGGGATGAGCCCAGAGTCTCAAGCACAGTGGGTAAGTCACAACCCTCCTGTCCTCCCTCTAATTTGTCAGGCTGAAGTCTCACTAAGTTGCCCAGCCTGGCGCTGGACTCCCTTTGTAGTCCAGGAAGCCCTTAAACCTGCTGTCTTCTTGCCTCAACCTGAGCTACCAGACCTGGCTCTAATGTCCCCTTCTGTGGTGGTCCTCTCCTTTACTCTCACGCTTGGGAGGCAGAGGCAGGTCCTGGTCTACACAGCACGTTTGAGGCCAGCCAAGGATACATAATGAGACTCTGCCTCAAAAACCAAAGCAAGAAGACAAAGCCCTTTATCATGAGGATACCCATCATAGTGGGTTCCAGCCGCACACTAGTCACATCCTGCAGCCTGATCATCTCTGTAAACAGTCTATTTGCAAATACGACTACATTCGGAGGAACCAGAAGTGAGGATTTTGATAAGTACAACTCAACACACAGCAGCCACTAACAGCTGCATGACCTAAGCAAGTTAGCTAACAGTTTCTGGTGACACAATCACACTGGTCTCACTTGGGCCAAGGATTTAGGCTCCTTGGCAGTGAGATGGCACACCCTGTTCTCCACCACACAACACTGACACGAAAAGGTAGGAGAGTCTGACAACAGCTGAGCTCCTGGGTCAACCTGGCCGCCTGAGCCCTGAGCAAGGGATTGGCCAAAGCTGGATGTCAAGTATCTTTTTATTCTATTTTATTCTGCAGGACGGTATGGGGATTGAACCTACAGGCTCAGGTGTTAGGCAAGAATGCTACACAGAACCATACCTAAACCCTTTTCTTGCTTTGTATTCTGAGACAGGGTCTCACTAAGTTGCACAGGCTGGCCTTGAACTCACTCTGTAGCCCAGGCCTTGTATTTGCTACACTCCTTCCTCAACCTCGCAAGTGCTAGAAGGCCAGGCCAGCACCACAAGGCCTAGGGGAAATACTACACAATATGGCACAGCGACTCCTTAATGCACAATAAGCTCTCCGAAAACGCCAGCTGTCACAGGCTGAGCTGAGAGCAGACTGTTACTGTCACCCTGCCTCACTCAAGTCTTGCAAACCCTTGAGCTGGATGTTCTGGCCTACTGACAGATTATAGCAGCAGGGAACAAGGCATGTGGGCACAGGGCTGAGGTTGTAGCTGAGTGGCCTCATGCTTAGAGCCCTGGGCTGAACCCCATTACCACACACACTGGTGCTCTATGGTGGGCAGGGTGGGGAAGGGTAGGCAGAAAGCTAAGTTTGAGGCCAACCTGAGGTACTTGAGACCTTGCTCCTTGCTTTGGAGGGGATAAAAAGGCAAGCAATACTGCCCGAATGACAGGGTGGGATTTCTTGGGTAAAATCTGTAGCAAAAAGTGACCTGTTAACTAGAACGTTTATCCACGGTAATACCACAAGTAGGGTCACCCCAGAGAATAGACCTTAGGAAGTCGGGTGTTCAGCACCATACTTCTTCCCGGAAAGGGATGAGTGGACTCAGCTTACGTTAATGAGGGCTGTGTAGATGGAAAGAAGTCCAGTCCTGTAGGATGATGGAACCCACCAGCTCCATACAACTCAGGGGCCAGGTGTGGTGACAGTGGTGCCCCCTGCACTGCCTTGGCTTCTGTCTCAGAATCTGTTCACTCTTGCTGGAGCCACTCTCTCTATTTCCCACATCATTAGGACAAGCAGCAAAAGTAACAAGTTGTACTCAGGAATCAGGCCCTTTAAAATGTCTAAGACACTGTTGATCCAGCACCAACACAGCCCTGGACACCAAGAAGACAGAGCCCTGGTGCCTTAGCTGTACTCATGGTCACAGATTAGCCCTGTAGGCTCCAGTTCCCTCATCTGAATTGGGACAACAGTGTAATCACTCCCCTGTAGTAGAGCCAGGACCCGCTAGCAAGCATTAGCTACACTGGATGGGATGGTTCATATCAACTGTCAACATGACAAGAGACAAACCTTTGGGCATATTTGTGTGAGAGTTTCTAGACTATGATAACTATGGTAAGAAGAGCCATGCTAAATGTGGCAGTTCCATTCCCTAGGCTTCGTAAGGAGACAGTGAACTGAGCACCACTGTTCAGTTCTAAAACATAGAACATACTATGTTACCCACCACACACATTCCTGCTGCTCCAAGACTTCTCTGTACGCATACAGTGCCTAAAATATATGGAAGCAAAACATGCATACATCTGAAACCCACCCCTCTCTTTCTGGGGACTAGAGAGATAACTCAATGAGTAAAGGTTCCTGACTCCAAACCTGATGTCCTGAATTCAGTCTTCAGGACTCACATGAGAAAAGAAAAAAATGACTCCTTCAACTTATCCTCTGACCTCTATATATGTACAGTGGCATACATACCTCCCCATGCATGCACATGTGGGCACACAAACACTCAAATAAATGTTTTTTAAGCCACAATGAGTTATAATTTCATATACAGTAGGAGGGCTATTACATAAAAAAAAAAACCACACATGAAAGTCAGTATCAAAAGGATGAGGAGAAGCTGGAGTCCTGACGCACTGCTGGGAGCCATGAGCAGTGATACAACTGTCAGACAGTCTGGCACTCCTTGAGTAAATCAGTGTTTTCCACTAAGCTCAGTGACCTGAGTTCAACACATGGGACCCACATGGTAAAAGAAAGTAATTGATTCTTATGAGTTGCCCACTGACCTACACACATTGACACCTACACCAACACACATCTATACCCCCTCACACACACACAGTGGCACAGGCTCGCCCACACAATGGCATGACTGTAAAGAAGAAAACAACAAAACAAATATAGAAATAAGCATAGCATCACTACTCACAACAGCCAAAATATCTGTCAAAAGATAGGTTAGCTTTTAGCTTTGCAAAAAGAGATCTGATACATGTGACAACAATCTATCAGGACATGGGCGAGCCTTGTGGATGTTATGCTGTGTGAAATAAGGCAGATACTCAAGACTGAACACTGCATAATTTGACTCATGTGGAAGGGCCCTGGGGAGAGACAGCAGAATAAAGCGTGCTGGTGGAGAGGCGGTTCAGCGGCAGTTTACTTCTGGAAGATCACATTCTCCTAGAATGAGAAATTCCATGGTGGCATGACACTGTAAAATGTACTAAAAAGCACACACTACATACTTTAAAGTAGACAAAATGTATTTTATCTCAATTAACAAACACAGCCAGATGCAGTGATAAACACATGTAATCTCAGCACTTGGAAGAGGAGGCAGGAGTATTTGGAGTTCAAGGCTAACCTAACCTATATGGTGAATTCAAAGCCGGCATGAGCTATGTGAGACCTTGTCTCAAAAACTCACAAAGGAGGGGCTAGGCAGATGGCTCGTGGTTCAGGGTACTTGCTGCTCCTTCGGAGTCTGATTACCGGCATCCACATCATGTGGCTCACAACCACCTGTAACCCCAGCACAGGGAGGACCTGCCACCTCTAGCCTCTTCATCTGTACACAACCCCCAACACACACGCACACGCACACACTTTATAATTTAAAATAAGGGCAGAGGTGGTACACGCCTTTAATCCCAGCATTTGCGAGGCAGAGGCAGGCGGATTTCTGAGTTCGAGGCCAGCCTGGTCTACAGAGTGAGTTCCAGGACAGCCAGGGCTACATAGAGAAACCCTCTCTCGAAAAAACAAAACAAAACAAAAATTAAAATTAATCCTCTTTTAAAGGCAGAAATGAAGAACACAACTGCTTTTTGTGTGATACACAGGCACAGTGTTCTTTTCTGTCTTTTCTTTTGTTAGTTTTTGAGATAGCACAATAGCTCAAGCTGTCTTTGAACTCATCTTGTGCTTCAGGCTGCCTTCAGCTCCTGGGCCTTCTCCACTTCCCTTAGACACCAGGTAGGTCAAGCTCTGAGTAGTAAGCACCCAGCAGGACTCATATGTGCCTCAGTCTCCAGCTGTGTCTCTCAGAGTATCCCTTTCAGCTGAGTATCGGCTAGAGTTGCCCAACCACAGAGGCTCAGGCTTCTGTATCCTACCTAAAAGACAGACCTCAGAAATAGAAATTTGTTTCTCCTATTGAGCACCTGCCTGTGACATTTCCATGTAAACATCCCTTCCAGGAGACCAGGAGTTTCCTGGCCAATGAGTACCAACCTATCTCACCAAGGCCAGGACAGCCATCTGCCAGGCTGAGATGTTTGCCCCACCTCCAGCCCTATGCTGGGCCTTGAGCCCAGGGCCTTAGGCGAGCCAAGCAAGCACTCTGAGAGCTGTTTTCTGGCCTTAGAGGGAAGGTGTTGAGATGGGCATATGGGAGGGGACATAACAGCTGCCCAGGCAGTGCATCTGACTCAATCTGTCCATTCTTCACCAACCCCCTCCCCTATACCTGGGAGGGATGAAGGGAGGCACTCTCTTCTCAGTGGGGTTTGCTGGAGTTCTGAGCTGAATAGAGATGGGATTGGCTAACTTCCACCTGATACTCATGCTCCAGACCCAAGTGATGGCCAGATAGCCTCAGAGGGTACACATCTTCTCCCCCCTCAGATGGCACACATCTTCTTCCCCCAGCGGTTATCTACTATGTACCACAATGGTCACTGAGCGCCTAACAGTCCCTGCAGTGCCTTCCCTGTGGGCAAGATGCGAAGGTTGTAAAGAAATAGCTGGAGCCCCCCCTTTGATCCGTTTTAACCCTTCTCCACACCCCTCCCCTCTCTCTCTCTCTCTCTCACACACACACACACACACACACACACTCCTATTCACATACATATACTCTTTCACAAACACTCTCCCTCTCTTTCACACACATACATACACACATACACATACATGCAATTATTCTGCTTTCTGTTCTAGAAGTTACCAGTCAGCTCTACAAAAAGTACAGTACAAAAGAAACAGAAAAGTCCTCATCCGACGAAGCATAATCTTTGAATAATTGAATAATACTAACAATTTTACATTCCGTCAGTACACAGACTTAAGGAAAAAAGCCACTCACAGCCAGGTGTGGTGGTACATTTCTTTAATCCTAGCACTTGGAGGTAGAGTTAAGTGTATCTCTGAGTTTGAGGGCAGCTTGGTCTACATAGTCTCAGGACAGCCAGGTCTACCCAGAGAAACCTCACCTCAAAAAACCAAAAAGCAAAAATAAAATATCACTGCACCCTATCAACACTATAAAGCACCAACACAGTATCTGTCTTCTGTGCTCCTAAGACACAGGACGTTATACATAGTGACATGAACTAGGCATGGGTGAGTCTGAGGGACAGAACCCCTGGCTATTCTTTCTTTTCTGTCTAACTGTTCTCAACCACCACAAATTCCCTTCCATAAGAAGACAGCTCTCCCCACCACCACCCTCCTACAGGAAGTGCCCCAGCACCTTGTTGAGCTTGCCGAGCGAAGATATGAGATCTGCCCATTCGCTGGAGGACTCGAAGTTTCTTAAAGCCTTCTCGATAACTGACGAGTAACTTCTGTATCTGTAATCACTCAGCAGCTCCTGCTCCTCTGGGTCCATCTTACATTCTCACAGTGAAGGAGGGATCTAGATGTGAAATCAGAAAACACATGAGGGCACTGCTCCCAGGCAGAAGTCCTCCCCAACTCAGAGCTACGAGAGACCTGTGTTCACAGACTAGGCTTCCTGGGCAATCCAATTCAAATATTTAGCAAGGTTTCTAGGCCAGGCACTGGGTAAATAAAGATAGAGTTCCCATCCTCACAGATTCTGAGGCACGTAAGTGCACTGGGCAGGGGGAAGCAAGGATGCTGGATCTGCTTAATGGACACAACTAATTCTAGGAGAGAAACCAATAAAATTACATCCCATGGCTGGCTGGTAATTCTGCATGCACAAGGCTCCTCCAATCAATGGGCCTTTATCAAACCCAAGGGTGTGCTTTCAATCTAAGAGGTCCACTCAGCAATCCAATCTTCTATGACTAGTCTAGAAGACTAGAAATCTTCTCTGTAAAACAAATAAGAAGACTGGCAAAATGGCTCAGTGGGTAAAGTACTTGTTCCAGGAGTTCTGGCCAGATGTGATGAGCATGTCTGTAATCATGGCACTAGGCAGTGAGGCAAGAGAATTCACTTGAACCAAGAGTTCAAGGTTATCCTTGGAGACACAGTAAGTTCAAGACCAACCTAAGATGTATGAGATCCTGAGGGTCATGACAGAGACAGACAGACATGTAGAGAGGGCATGGGATCCTGTGGGGTTGGAGATGGTGGGAGAAAGAAAACATAAGCTTAGTGAAAATGGCTAGCCAAGCAAGATCATGTATTTTATGACTCCATTTGGATGAAATTGCCAAGATGGGCAAGTCTCTCATGATGGTAAGCAGGTTAGTGGTTGCCTGGGTGGACCAGAAACAGACAGATAGGGTCATTTTGAGGTCATGGAAATGTGATTATGGCAATCGTTGCTCAACTCTGTAACTCCATTGAAAATCGCTGAATTATATACCTGGTGAATTTGATGGTCTGTAAATTATACCCAAATTAACACTTTTTTTAAAAACTCAACTAAACCCTGAATCCCACCCACTCAGGACTCTCCTTCATTTTCCCACTTTGTACAAAGTGGCTCGTCTGTGGCTCTATACTCTCCTTCCTTTTACCTGCCACACTCACACTAGGTCCTGCTGCCTCTGCCTGTCCCTCTGTCCTACAAGTGTCCAGTCTCCCATGCTCATTCTTCTCCCCCTCCCAGGTTCTCATGTGGCACTCCCAGAATCCTCTTGCTGCCCCATGTAAAGCTCTCCCCATTACCAATGCCTCCCTCGTTCTACAAGACTCCACCCTCTGCTTCCTTCACTGTACTGGGTGTGTTTTGAGAGAGACGCATCCTGCCACAGTGCTGCTGCAGTATGCAAATGAACCCCCAAGTCCCACTCGCAGGAGGACCTGTAAGCGTTTTCTGAAATGACAGGCTTTGCGCTTTGTGGAAACACAAGGAAAAGGTGGTGATCAGAGCAGCGGTGCTTTAATTCCGTCAAGTCTACAAAGTTGCTATAGCCACAAAGTCTATGTGCTCCCTGCCGCCCCCCATTTGTTCCCTCTAAGGAATTTTCAGTCTGAACTTCAATAAAACAGCAGTCTTGAAATATCCCATGCACAGTTTGTTTATTAAGTGTCCCAGAACAAAGAATCTTGAACAGGACTGGGTCTCTAGCCTAACTCGACAAACTTCTGAAATAACTACAGCTAAATTAGGCTGACATGAGGTGACAGAGGGTAGGCTGGAATACTGACTGAGCCTGGGCTGGGGAGGTGGCTCAGTCAGGTTAAGTGCTACCTGAACCATCCCACAACCCAGATACAGAAGCCAGATGTGCTGGGTACACACTTGTAATCCTAGCACCGGGTTCTGTCCACCAGTCTGGCGTAACCTAGGCTCCAGGCTCAAGGAGAAACTGCCTCAAAATAAAAAGGATGTCTTTCCTGAGAAAGGAAGATCAAAGTTTGGCTCCAGCACACACACACATACACACACACTCTCTCTCTCTCTCTCTCTCACACACACACACACACACTCTCTTTCACACACACACACACACACTCTCTTATACACACTCTCACATATACACTCTTTCTCTTACATACACACACACATACAATCTCTTACACACTCTCATTCACACTCTTTCTCTCTCTCTCTCTCTCTTTTTTTTTTTTTTTTTTTTTTTTTGGTTTTTCGAGACAGGGTTTCTTTGTGTAGCCCTGGCTGTCTTGGAACTCACTCTATAGACCAGGCTGGCCTCAAACTCAGAAATCCGCCTGCCTCTGCCTCCCAAGTGTTGGGATTAAAGGCGTGCGCCACCACAGCCCGGCACACACTCTTTCTCTTATACACACACACTCTCACACTTTCTTTTATACACACGCGCACACACACACACACACACATGGAGCTATCCAAGTCTGATTTGGACAAGAGAGGAAAAGAGGAAGCCCAGTTAACAGCAAAGGGGTCCTCAGAGTCCACAGCTTCGGACTCTTATGTCACCAGGAAGAGCTGCATCACTGATGAGTGTCCGGGACAAGAGTCTGGCTGCCCTGGCAAGGAGGCTGTTAGCCAGGTACGAACAGGCAGCAGGTGCAGTTCTTTCTCTGTGACGGCTGATGCTGGAAGAAAGTGCTAGCTGGCACAACTGCACGCCTAAGAAGCTCAGAAATTATTCAAGCAAACCCTTTCAAAATACGGGCATGGGGAATTACAACACTACACAGCTTCTGTGTCAGCTCTACACATATTTCACTTAATGAAACACACTGGAGTCCCGTGAGGGACATTACTGCCGAAAGATGAGGATATTAGGGCTTAGTGGTAGGCGTAGGATTCGGGCTCAGTTCCGTGGGAATCTCTGTTATACAAGTGCAAGAACGGCCAGGTCAACCTGTAAACAGCTCCTCTCACAAGCTATCTCCGACACTTTTTTTGTGAGATAGCAGTTCAGTGGGCTGAAAGCGCTATGGAGGCTACAAAGGATCATACACAAAGGGGCAGCCATGTGCACACGTGCACTTGACACCTTTAACTTAAAACAGAAATTATCTGTAGGAGCGCTCTCGCCTAACCCATTCCTTAGCTCAGGTGAAGACCCAAAAGCCATCTGCTGGATCCGGAAGTCGGTTGTAAACATGCTTACAAGGAAGGAGTACGATGAACTCAGTAAAAGCCGACAATCAGCAGCCTTCCCATTTAGCTGCAGATATGCCCCTGTTTCTACAGCGCTTCAACCCTGTTTACCAACTGGCCCAGTTTTGAATTCGGTCTTTTACACTGAGATCAAATGGCACTAGGAAAAAAAACAAAACAAAAAAAACAAGACACCTGACACCTCACTAGAACAGCTTTTAAATGTGGGGTGTCCTCAACAACCCTACACAGGTTTCCCGAGAGGGAGGACTGCTGTCACTGGGTGAGCACCTCCTCCGCGGCTTATTCGCCAGCGCAGGGCCAGGCCGGGTGGTGTCGCATGGCTGGGACCCCATTAGGGAACCTGGAAGCCCTGCTCAACAAAGGCTGAGCTTCCAGAACCGCCCTGGGCCGGCCGGGCGGACAGAGGTGACCATTCGACCTCCACCTTGCGGCCCGAGGCCCGTTCGCATGGACCCTGCAGGCGCGGAAGGCCGGGTCTGAAGCCCACACCCACGCGCGGCCGTACCCGCACTGCAGTAGACGCGCCGCCGCCCGAGCCCTGTGCCTCCGCCGCTCCGGGCCCGCGGGGACCACACTTACCGGCGGCCGCGGACCTCGGCGGCGGGCGTGGGACGGAGCCCGTCGGCTGCGGGACACGGAGGCTCAGAGCTTCAGCGGAGAACGCGAACCTTGAGGAAGCGCAGCGCCTCAGCCCGGCAGCCGCCACTCCCGGGAACTAGGGGCGGGGCCGGAAGGCGGGGCCTCAGGAGGGGCGGGACCTAGAGGCAGGCCTTCGGCGTGGGGCGGGGTCCTTGGCTATGGTTGGGCGGAGCCGTGACGTTGAGCGTGACAGGGGCGGAGCCTTGACGGTATGGCCGCGCCTCTCTCCTCGTGGGCGGGGCCTTGGTGGCGTGGTTGGTTTGGCCTTTGCGGAGTGGTCATATAGGACAGAGACCAAAAGAAGAGACTTGGAGGCGGAGGGGGAGGAGATTTGGCAGGGTAGATGAGGCCTCAGTTCTCAAGGAGGGGCTCTGGACGCATGGAGATTCCGCGGGACCGATGGAGGGTGGGTCTCTGAGGGCGGAGCCTTGGGGACAGGAGGCTTGTCTAAACTAAGCTAGCATCCCCGCGGCCTTGGGGGCCCGTGGTGGGCGTGGCCTTGCGATGCAGTCCGGGATGGTCTCACGTAAATGGGCAGGTAACTCTGGGTTTTCCAGGCACAGTTCAAGGGTAAGAGATCTCTAGAGTCAGGGCCTGAACCACACCCACAACCTCCTCCGCGGGGAGGATGCAGGAAGAATCCCAGGTACCGGTAGTAGAAGACTTGCGAATTCTGGGGTAAGGTGTCCCTGCATCCCCGAACATTGATATCTCTGGACTTACGGAACATGGTTTGACAGCAACGGGACAAGAAGAGTTGTGGGTTCTGAAAGCTCGCAGAATTCACCCAGATATTGACCGTGTCTTGATGACGCCAGCAGCAGAGCTCTGCCAGCTGAAACAGCGCCATCTACTGTCTAAGGTTGTTTCAGTGATGGCCTATTCTTGTTTAACCTGTTCCTTGGTTTTAGTTCTAATCCATGAAAACTTTAGAAAGAGCTATCTGTGCTGGCTAGTTTTTTGCCAATTTGACACAAGCTAGAGTCATCTGAAAGGAGGGAACCTCAATGTAGAAAATGGAGAAAATGCCTCCATAAGATCCGGCTATAAGCAGACAAACCTTAGAGCATTTTCTCAATTAGTAATTGATGGGCCTACCTGAGGGCATACCTGGGCTGATGGTTCTGGGTTCTAGAAGGAAGCAAGCTGAGCAAGGAGTAAGCAGCACCCTCCATGGCCTCTGCATCAGCTCCTGGCTCAAGTTCCTGTCCTGCTTGAGTTCCTGCCTTGACTCCTTCAATGGTGAACAATGATATGGAAGAGTAAGCCAAACCCTTTCTTCCCCAAGTTTTTTAGTTTTCTCATATATATATATATATATGAAATAAATGTAGTTTATATCAGATTCCAAAATAGATGTATCCAGGAGGCCAAGATGGCCAAGTGGGTAAAAAGGCACTTGCTGCTAAGAGTTTGATTCCAGGATAAGAAAACCAGCTTCTAAAAGCTGTCTTCTCACACCTATGTGTACACTCTAGCACAAGTGTGCACACATGTGTCACACACACAAATAAATGTAAAAAACAGCCGGGCGGTGGTGGTGCACGCCTTTAATCCCAGCACTTGGGAGGCAGAGGCAGGCGGATTTCTGAGTTCGAGAGTTCGAGGCTAGCCTGGTCTACAGAGTGAGTTCCAGGACAGCCAGGGCTATACAGAGAAACCCTGTCTTGAAAAACCAAAAAAAAAATGTAAAAAACAAAACAAAACAAAAATGATAACCCCAACAAGAAGGGTTAAATAAATAGCTAAAGTCTGGGACACCGGCTTTTATTCCATTCATTTGCTGGAAGCCAAGTGCTCTAGTCTTCTGGGGAATGGTTTTTAGGCTTGGTCTTGAAATGGAGGGAGTGGGGAAGCAAAGAATTGAACCAACTTAACAGGAAATTGTTAATGTCAGGAAAGTTAACTTCCTAGTGAAGGTTTGATAAAGTCTCATCTCAGAGCTTGGACAAAATGGCTAAACAACAATTGGCATGTTTTGCTGTATATTTTGTTTTGGCTTCTCAAAACAAGGTTTCTCTGTAGTTCTGGCTGACCTGGAAGTAGCTCTGTAAAGCAGGTTGACCTTGAACTCACAAAGATCCACTAGTCTCTGCCTCTTGAGTGTTAGGATTAAAGGCATTCACTACCACACTCAGCTAGGGTTTTTTTCCCCCCTTAGCAGTCATCAAGGTTTAACCAGCTCACAGCTCAATGAATTGAGGGAATTGCTTTTTAGCAATAAAAAGAAAGCCCACCTATTTGTGCCAAAGCTAACATATACAAATCTGTCCCAACACAATGCCCTAGCTGAGTTTCTGTTGCTGATAAAACACTGTAACAAAAAGCAATTTTGGAAGAAAGGGGTTTATTTTGCCTACATCTCCCTAGTATAGTGTACCATGAATTGAGGCCAGGCAGGAACTCAAGGCAGGGATTTGGAGACAGAAACTGAAGCAGAGGCCAGGGAAGAATGCTGCTTACTGGTTTGGTCAGCTCCCTTTCTTATATTTTTCAGGACCACCTGCCCAGGGATGGTGCCACCCCCAGGGAACTGGGCCCATGGGCATCAATTATTAATCAAGAAAATGCCCACAGACTTGTCTACAGGCAAGTAAAGCCGATGGAGGCCTTACTTAGATGAGTCCCCTCTTCCCAGGTACATTGTAACCAGCACATGCAGTTATATAAAATCATCTACATGTCTAGTATCTCTTTCCAGGTATGAAGGAGTTAAAGCCTAGCAGACTCAAAATTTGTAAACTGTTAAAAAAAAAAAACAAGAACAACTCAATTTATAATCAAGATTGGCAATAAGTAAGTATACAATATTAAGAACTGACAGGTGGGTGTCACATGCCTTTAATCCCAGCACTCGGAGGCAGAGGCAGGAGGATGTCTATGAGTTCTAAGCCAGCCTAGTCTACAGAACAAATTCCAAGACAGCTAAGAGTACACACACACACACACACACACACACACTCCTGACTCAGTCTCTCCCTGCCAAAAAAGAAATGAAAGGAGATAGCTGGGGGTGATGGATCAGCAGGTAAGAGTGATTGTTGAACAAGAATAAGGACATGAGTTCAAATCCCCAGCACCCATGGAATGCTGGACAGGCATAGCAGCCCACTGTAATCCCAGTAGTTGAGAGGCGGAGACAGAATCTTCAAGCAAGCTAGCTAGCCTATGGTGAACCCTGGGTTCAAATAATAAATCCTGCCTTGTGGTATAAATGGAGGAAAATGATCAGGAAAGACAGTTGATGTCAACATGTGGCCTCTACACACATACACATGTCAACATGCATACATACATATGCACATGAAAAATTGAACTGAATATGGTTGTCCATGGCTATAATCCTAGCACTTGGGAAGTGGAAGCATCAGAGCTAGCCTGGGTTACATGAGACCCCCATCTCAGAAAAATATGAATTGAACTGAGAGCAATGCATAGTTGTAATCCCAGTACTTGGTTGCCAGAGTCAGGGGGATCAGGAGTTTACCTCCAACCCTGGCCACATAGCTAGTCTGAGGCTAGCCTGTGCTACATGAGACTGTCGAAAAAGGAAAAGAGACAAAAAAGGAAGGGAAAATTGAGCTAAGGCTGAGACAGGAGCATTTCAAATTTGACACCAGCTTGGTTACATGAGAACATGTCTAAACTGGTTAGTTAGTTTTTGTCAACATGGCACAAATTAGAGTCACTTGGGAAAAGGGAGCCTCAATTGAGGCATTGCCTCCATTAGAATGGCCTATGGGCACATCTCTTAAGGTGCTAATGTTGATGTGGGGGGGTCCAGCCCACTATGGGCAGTGCCACCCCTGAGCAGGTATAATAAGAAGCAGGCTGAGTAAGCAAGCCATGGGGGATAAGCTAGCAAGCATTGTTCCTTCAAGGTCTTTTCTTCAGTTTCTGCCTCCAGGTTCCTGCCCTGCTTGCCTCTGCTTCTGTCTTAGTTTACTTTTCTATTGCCATAACAAAATATCATGGACAAGGCAACTAATAAAAAAAGTATTTAATTGATGGGGGGGCTTGTCATTTGAGAAAGAGTTCATCATTGTCAGAAACCATGGCAGCAGGCAGGCAGGCAGTAGTTGAGCTCGCCTCTGATGTACAAGCACAAGGCTGGGGAAGCGGGTATAGAATGGCATAGGCTTTTGAAACATCAATGCACACGTTCTAATCTTTCCCAAACAGTTTCACCAGCTGAGGACCAAGTACTCAAATATATAAGTCTATCTAATGGGGATCATACTCATTCAAACAGCCATAGGACACTATCTTAAACAAAAACTAAGGAACAAGAAAACCTAGGATAGATCTTAGTAGTGGACCACTTGCCTAGAACATGCAATCCTCTGTATTCGGTTCCTATTATAGCTAGAACTTAGTTAATTAGCTAATTTAAAACATGTCTAATTAATTTTAAAAAGTGTCTTTTTGGGTCAGATTGTGTTATTACACCTCATACTTAGCCATCTGTAAATAATGCAGGTTCCTTACAAGGTAAGTCAGACTAATTAAAGAATCTCAAATTTAGCATTCATCTGAACTTTAGAGCTCCAAACACAATATTCTTTTTTTTTTTTTTTTTTTTGGTTTTTCGAGACAGGGTTTCTCTTTATAGTCCGGGCTGTCCTGGAACTCACTCTGTAGACCAGGCTGGCCTCGAACTCAGAAATCCGCCTGCCTCTGCCTCCCAAGTGCTGGGATTAAAGGCGTGCGCCACCACCGCCCGGCCAAACACAATATTCTTTCTGGGACAGAGTAAAGCTGAACTTCAGTGCCCTCTTGTTGACTTTTAAGGGCACATTAGAACCCATCCACACAGAAGGCAGAGGCAGAGATGGACAGATTTCTGTGAGTTTGAGGTCAGCCTGGTCTACATAGTGAGTTCTAGGCTATCCAGAGCTACATAGAGAGACCCTATCTTAGAAAAGAGAGCACCAGATAGCAGAACCTACTGCATTTTGTAGCTCAGGCCAATCCACCCATTAGACACTGGCCAGTTGGACACACTGAGTTTGGATATACAGATGTCAATGATTCTTTAAGAGCCTAGTCCCCATCACTGGATAGTAACCACTATGGCCTCCCTTAGGCTATCTGTCTTCCAGATAGAATCCATTCCTTCCTCTCCCTATGTTCCTCTTTCCAGAGAAGCCAGATGCAGCTCTATACTGATGCTGGACGCACTTTTCGACTGCTTGTCACTTAAGCAAGTCTCTGTCCTGTTTGTTATCATGTGTATTATATCCACACACTGTTAGTATTTTATATATTATTATCATATATAACATTGTATATTATTATATATTATGTTATATTACATATATTATTATTATTATTATTATTATTATTACTGTTATTGTATCCACACACTGTTACTGTGCAGATTTTCAGTCCATCATGGTTCCTGCTGAAAGTCTGCAGAGGGAGAAGTCGAAAGGCCAGGTCTAAAGCTGGCATGGGTTATGTAGGGTTACCATACAAACACTGACCCAGAAAACCTGGCAGCTCCATCTTCCTCAAAGAAATAAATATTAACAGATGTGACTCACTTGAAATACACTGTGTTTAAATCATCCTCTTCTCGGTGGGAAATGTATCCAATCTGAGGACATAGCGGTGAAATAGCTTACAAATTACTTACATGAGGTACATCGTCTCTTGTAGGAGGCATGGAAGTCTTCATGCTCACAGATAAGCACCTCAGGAATGGGGAATGTTGAGCACACGGGGTTGTTCCTTCAAGGGAAGGATGCAATACCTTGTTGAAGTTAATGTCTGATCCATCTTCCCAGTCCTATGCTCCCAGAAATAAGACTCACACTCAAAATACATTTACAAATACGTTGGCCACATATCTAGGCTCTTCTCTGACTAGATCATAACTTAGATAACCCAATTATTTTATTATTTTATCTATTAACCTACATTCTGTCATGTGGCTGGTTACCTGTGCTCAGGTACCCTGCATCCTTCTTCTCACATCTTCCCAGTCCCTCTGGTTCTGTCCTAGAATTCTTTCTCCTCCCAGATGTCCCACCTTCCATTTCCTGCCTAAGCCATACACCATAGGCTTTTTAATTGACAGGTGATGCACCCATACAATACACAAGATAGTCTCTCTGCAATACCTGTTATCCACCCAGAAGGTTGGAGCAGACATGCATTCTAACTTGGAGACCTTTGCTCTATCTGGGTAGATAGAGACTTCTCCAGCACTGTATCCTCCCTCTGACCCTTATAATTTTTTTCTCAGTCTATAGAACCTATCTTCATGGACTTTGTGAGAGTTTTTGTTAGCAATTTCTCTAGGCTGTACCCAACAGTTACCTAGCAACAGCTCGCATCTCCAACCACCAGGTACAAGCCAGGAGCCAGGCATATAAGAAGGCTTCTTTCTTTTCTCCCCGTCCCCTGCCCCCATTCCTGTCCCCACATGAGCCAGCCAACCTCTTGCCCTCTTTCTCCCTTTCTCTCTTTTCTCTCTTTCTGTCCCTCTCTGTCTCCCCCCTTTCTCTGCCTCTACCCCTTTTCCAGGTCCCCTCCCCATCCCACCAATAAACCTTTATATTTTATATTAGGTCTGTCACATGGCTGATTCCTCAGGGGGAGCACCTTGGCAGACTCTACTGAAGTGCTCCCTCCCGCTGCACTAGACTCCCGAGTTTCATAAAACTCAACAGTTTTGCTGTAGTCACATCTGGTCTGTATTTATTTTACTTTGTTGTCCACATGAAATTAACCTAATAGTCGCCAGAATAATAATGTTCACCAAATTGTGCTGTGCTTAAAGATACTTTAAATAAACTATCAAGGGCCGGATGCCAGAAGTTTGAACCAATACTAGCTACTGAGTGTTGAGCTGAACTCCCATGGCCTGCCTCTCTACAGCCTACATGTAAGGGTTGCAAAGACCCCTAAAATCTCCCTTAAATTTTTACACTGACAGAGTTCCTCACAGCTTCTAGAACTATAGCAGAAACTGGATATAGCCATGGTCAGATACCAATGGCTTTTCTTTTCTTTTCTTTTCTTTTCTTTTCTTTTTTTTTTGTTTTTCAAGGCTGGGTTTCTCTATGTAGCCCTGGCTGTCCTGGAAGTCACTCTGTAGACCAGACTGGCCTCAAATTCAGAAATCTGCCTGCCTCTGCCTCCCAAGTGCTGGGATTAAAGGTGTGAGCCACCACTGCCCAGCCACCAGTGGCTTTTCATTCAGACAGCCCTGGTTATGTTTTGACTCTCGATACCTGTACACTCAGGACAAGTTAATTAACAATGCTGAGATTTGAGGCCAGGCTGCGGTGGTGTCACACACCTTTAATTCCAGCACTTGGGAGGCAGAGGCAGGTGGATTTCTGAGTTCGAAGCCAGCCTGGTCTACAGAGTGAGTTCCAGGATAGCCAGGGCTACACAGAGAAACCTTGTCTCGGAAAAAAAAAAAAACAAAAAAAAACAAAAAAAACAAAAAAAAAACAAAAACAAAAAAGCCAATGCTGAGATTTTATGTCTACATTTGAAAAATGAGAGTGAATGCAGGCACAGTAGCTCATGCCTGAAATCACAACATGAGAGGCTGGAGCAGGGGACTGATATGAGTTCTAGTCCAGCCTGGGCTACAGAGTGAGTCCCTATCTCAAAAAAACTCCCAAAATTGGGTTGGCAAGATGGGTCAGAAGTTAAAAGCACTTTTCATACAAACCTGAAGACCTGAGTTAGATCCCGGACACTCATGGTGGTGAGAACCAATTACTGAATGGTTGTCCTGTGACCTCCACATCTGTGGCATGCAGATTCGTGATTTACTTCTGACATGGCTTTAACACACACACACACACACACACACATACACACATGCATACATAAGCACACATGCATGCATGCACATGCATGCACACAGACATGCATCCATAATAAAAAGTAAAACAAAAATTTTTAAAAGAATGAAATATAATGGTACCCATGTGTGATGATGTCACCATGAAACTTACTTTTTTTTTGGTTTTTCGAGACAGGGTTTCTCTGTGTAGCCCTGGCTGTCCTGGAACTCACTCTGTAGACCAGGCTGGCTTCAAACTCAGAAATCCGCCTGCCTCTGCCTCCCAAGTGCTGGGATTAAAGGCATACGCCTCTACCGCCAGACGAAACTTACTTTTTAAATGCAATGTCCACCCCTCAAAAACAAAAAACAAAAAACCTCAAAACTGAAAGAACAAGAAGGAAAATGACAATGCCACCAGCGTTCAAGAGTTACTGTGCTGGTTCCACAGAGCCATGCTGAGAATCACTAGTATGGCACAGTCTGGTAAACAACAGTCTTTAGTTCATGATTTTGCTTTGCTTTGGATTCCTGGCCTGATTATAGTTTTTCTACAACCTATCATGGAACATTTTAATGCATTTCTATTATTTAAGTTCCTCTGAGCTGCCAGCAATAGTTAGATTCAACTTAGTTAAGGAAAAGAGGAATTTCAAGCATATGAGAGCATCTTAGATGCTTGTGCTCACGGGAACTGTCTGAGGCAAGAGAAGGGGGCTAGTCCTTGGGCCACTCTTCAAATGCTCCTCTTGAGGGCTGACCTGTCCCTCCCCCGCCCCAACATACACACTCTGGCTATGGCCTACCTGGTTTTGTCCCTATGAGCACTACTGTTGGGGTGTGGTCGTTCACAGCTCTAGCCCTAAGCCAGTTCAATTGGTCCTGCTTTCATTAGAGCAAGGTCAAGTCACCCACTTGTCACACAACTGGACCCAGAGGAGGGGCAGTGTATGGGAGGGTTCGAGGTGGTTGTAGTGCTTTCCTGCCTGTTATAGTTGGCAAGGGTCTCCTGAGCTGCACAGCTCCATATGTGAAACTGTGATTGGCTCCTGATAGAAGGGGAAGTTGAAATGGAAGCCCAGGCAGTTGACTTCTCCATTTCCTGTCTGTGTTTAAGTGGAACGGCATGCTTGGTGATTCCTCCGTGTGGTGTTCAACTCCCCATAACCGCAACTCCTAGCAGCAGGACTCTAGAGGCTGGCCACAGGGGATGTTTGCCTGTGGAAACTACTCAAAAGCTTGCTGAGATCACTAATACTGTAGGACCCACAGCCTGACTGAATGGCTATTGGATTTAGTCAATGAAATAAAGGCAAGCTGAGGGGAAGGAGAGACAAGCTCGCTGTTTGGAGCCCTTGCTGTTCTGGCAGGGGGCTTCATAAGCACCTATAACTTCAGTTCCAAGGGATCTAATACCTATCTCAGGCCTCTGTGGGCACCCGGAATGCACATGGTACACACATACACACACATGCACGCGCACACACACGGCACTTATATACACAATAAAAAACAAATAATACATAAAATAAAACAAATAAATCTTTTTAATTTGAAAAACAAAGCAGGCACATTACCCAGATGAAAACACGATGAGCTAAGAGAGTTTGGACACAGCGAATTGTTCAGACTGAGCTTGTAGAGCCACCAGATAGGAACGGACCTTCCTCCTCCGTGTGGGAAAGAATCAAACCACACCAGCCCGCATTCATCTCTCCCGCTAACGTTTATCAAACTGTTAAGCCCTAGAGCAGATGTTCACCATGTTTGCACAACCTTATCACGGACTAGCTGGCCATGAGGCTCAGTGGCATCCGGAGGCAAGAGGGCCAAGTAAACAGGGGTTTCGGCCCCCTCTTCCACGGTCCTGGAGCCCTGGTCCCTCGCCATGTCGGTCTTCACCCATCCCGGGCAGCAAGCATTCAGCAGAATCCTGTCTGCTTTCCTCTTCTCATCCAGCTGCCGGGCTAGGATTCTCGTAAGGACTGTCACCCCCAGCTTGGACACTCCGTAAGCTGAGTCTGGCCAACCTTCTCTCTCGTGGACTTCATTTTTTGTGTCCTCCACAAACTTTTTCATGAGGTCGACCAGGTCCCCCTCGGTAAGTGTGTCACATCGGAACCTTTCCTGAAGATCTTCACTACAGTTCTCAAGGGCTTTTAACCCTTGCAGACTGCTGACATTCACCACTCTACCTGCAACAGACAACACCAGGAAAATCCATTACAAAGGGTATTTCACAGGGTCCGGTATGCACCAGTCTCCTCGGTGTAGTTTGGGTTTAGTTGCTGATAAAACAGGTAGAGCCGCAGAGACAGCTCTGCAAGCAAAGGCTCTTGCCTCCAAGCCGGATGACCTGAGTTCCATTCTAACGCTCCAAAGTGGAAGGAGAGAACTAATTCCCGTGGTTTGTCCTCTGACATCCACACATGATGCGTACAAACACACATACCCCTCTAAATAAATAAATACATAAACAAAGAAATAGAAAGCAAATCTAGAAGACATACAATCTGTGTGTGTGTGCGTGTGTATCTGTGTGTGTGCTGTCTGTCTGTCTGTATTCCAAAGAGACAAACACATCTCTAGCACTGACCAGGCTTTCCTTCCACAACAATTCTCTATGACTCAACTACTTATGCTATGGGATCTGTACCCTATACAGAGCTGGGTAACTGACTTGTGTGGGTCATATATATATATTTAAAAACCTTTTTTCTATTACATATATACATATATATACACATATATATGTATATATGTTTGCATATATATAATAGTAAAAAGTTTTAAAATGTGCAGTGTCAGAAAATGAATTCAAAACCAAATGCATAGTGATTCTGAGGTTTTTCTGGCAGTGTTCAACAGTGTTGTGTCATGCGACTTTATGACAGCCTTGGTTCTGAGCGCGCATGTGCACTTTAGTGGCCATCTTGCCACTAAACGCTGAGAAGCACTGTGTAAAACATTTCTACTCAAGTCTGGAACTTGTGTGGGGTGACCTGCAGTGGCTTGTTACTGCACAGACCAGCTTTTCTGCTCTTACAGAAAAATAATCATTCAATTGCTAAAATCAGTCTTTTGACATTTTCCTACCATGATTCCACAGTCTGCGAGCATCAGGTTAGTGTACCTTTGGACTGTGTTATGTTAGACTGTTTCATTCCACAGTCTGTGAGCATCAGGTTAGTGTATCTTTGGACTGTGTTATGTTAGAATGTTTCATTCTAAAACCTATTGCTGGAGGTTCTGATTTAAGTTTCAAAAGATTGATGAAATGAGTTTTGGCTTGAGCTTAGGACAGCATTTCCAAGTATATTTGAAATGGCCCTAACATACTTCCGACATTCTGTAACATGTATTTATGTGAAGAGGTGTTCTTGGCACCAAAGGTTGTAAAATAACAATATTGATTGATTTTTGGAAAATGTTGAAGATTTGCTACATCTTGCAGCATCAATTAGTCAACCAGGATCTAAACTTCTATGTAAATAAAGAAGCACATGCATCTCATTAGTATGCAAATTTGCCTTAATCTTAACTGGTAAAATTCTATGTGCCTTTTTTTTTTTTTTTTTACAGTATCTCATGTAGCTCAGGTTGTGCTTCAAACTCTCTATGAGTAGCTGAGGGTAACGCTGGATCTTCCTGCCTCCACCTTAGGAGTACAGACATGTGCTGTCATATCCAGTTTATGTATCACTAGGAATTAAACCCAGGACCTCCTGTGTGCTAGGCAAGCACTGTAACATCTGAGCTACATCCCCAGCTCTGAAAGAATTATTTTAAACAAACATCTTGATGATTCATGATCAGAAAATGTTGGTTTATACACCAGTTTCATATACCTGGTGTTGCATTAAACTTCCCCCAGAGTAAAAACGGTCAGGAGTGGAAAAAGTTTAAGAAGCCTTGCTTTTAAAGATGGTGGACTCATGGGGTCTGTAGATCTGTGGCAGCTGGGGAACACCCAAAAGGAAACTAAAGTCCTGAATCAGGGAGGAGTCCTCAGGATCACATCTGTTTCACGTTTTCACAGGAAAGCTACAAAACAGATACTCAGAGTCCAGGGGCCACCCAAGCCTCACAGTTAAAACTACCACAGGGAGGCTGGGCAGTGGTGGCGCACGCCTTTAATCCCAGCACTTGAGAGGCAGAGGCCGGCGGATTTCTGAGTTCGAGGCCAGCCTGGTATACAGAGTGAGTTCCAGAACAGCCAGGGCTATACAGAGAAACCCTGTCTCGAAAAACCAAAAAACCAAAAAAAAAAAAAAAAAAAAAAAAAAACAAAAACAAAAAAAAACCCCAAAACAAACCCACAGGGGCAGATGCATCCCACTCGCAGCCCAGGACCAACCTCCTAGGAACTTGCTTAGTCAGTATGGGACGCACTATGCAAATTGAAATCTCAGTTCTTCCTGTATCAGCTACCCACGTTTTCCCTTGTTCAGAGCTATAACTTCCGACTAGCTTGAGCAAATACCCTTTAGTTGTGTGTCCATGTTTGCTTTTTAAGCAGTTGTCATAACAGAAAAGCCTCAAGTATACCCCTCTGAGACCAGACTGGAACACCTATTGCTACTATTTCTAGAGCCAAACCACCATGGCAGGTGACAGAATCATTAGGAAGTATTATAAAAAAAAAAAACAAACCCTCTTCCTTCAACACACACAATCCACCTACTTATCACCTGCATCCCAAGGGACAGTGCCTTTCTCCTTCAGGATGAAAGCTCTCAATTCCCTAGGTCACACTGTGGGCTAGGGCTGTGGGCAGCCACCTCCATCCCTGAGCTGGTAAACTGGAATCTGCCTCTCCTGGAAGTGTATTTAGTGATAACCTCATCCACTCAGGAGAGAGGCCCATTCTCCATCCTGGTTCTGATTTCATTAATCTAAGTTACCAGTAGCATGATAATGAACCAATTCGTTACTATGAGTTAATTTTCACATTGGCAAAAATTCACAGCTACTAAAGATACAATAGGGTTCATAATTTAATTTCAGCAATTGGGAGGCTGTGAGTTCAAGGCCAGCTTGGCCTAAGCAGTTTCAGGTCTCCAAAGTATATAGAGAAGGATGGATGCCGGGCAGTGGTGGCGCACATCTTTAATCCCAGCACTTGGGAGGCAGAGGCAGGTGGATTTCTAAGTTCGAGGCCAGCCTGGTCTACAGAGTGAGTTCCAGGATAGCCAGGGCTACACAGAGAAACCCTGTCTCAAAAAAGCAGAGCAGAGCAGAGAGCAGAGCAGAGAGCAGAGCAGAGAGCAGAGCAGAGAGCAGAGCAGAGAGCAGAGCAGAGAGCAGAACAGAGAGCAGAGCAGAGAGCAGAGCAGAGAGCAGAGCAGAGCAGAGCAGAGCAGAGCAGAGCAGAGCAAAACAGGAGAGAAATACTAACTGTGGGAGCTGCTGGGTGCCTTGGAGGAAATTCTAATCCTTATTAAGGGAGAAGTTACCTGTGTCCTCTTTGATCTGGGGGCACATGTGTGGGAGATGCTGGGGGGAGGTGATCAAAGGTTATTATTGAACTATTAACCAGATAGTCCAACCAGCTCTAAGAGGGACTACACCACACCATGCGTGTGTGCGCGCATGCTCGTGCATGTGGGTCTGTGTTTGTCTCCATGCATACAGAAACAACTACCACTTTTTTTTTTTTTTTTTTAGAAAGAACAGGCAAGTAGCTCCCTCTAGTGACTCAATTGTTGCTTAAGCTATTTTTGTCTTGGGCAAGTAAGCAAGACCTAGGCTCCTGGAAAGTAATGTGCTAAAAGCTAAACAGAAAGTACAAGGCTGTAATAGTAAGTACTGCATTTCTCAGTGAACAGAGTGTGGCAAAGTCATATATTCTAGGCACACTATAAATCACAGTTCCCTCAGGGCAGCAGGTTGCAGACTTGATTAGACAGGGTTCACCTGGCTCTTGTCCCTCCCCATTCCTCCCAGAGCTTTCCTTTAACTTTCAAAATGGCTTGGCTCACACTTGATGCTGTAATTCTCATTTCAGTAGAATGAAGTATATTTGATCAGGTGGTATAGGCCAAGCCGGCCTTTTTAGTTCAGGGATCGCTGGTGTGCAGTGTCTGGAGACTTCCCGTGAACCTATCCCAGGAAGAAATGATGGAGGAGTTAGCCGTTAGTGGGCAGGGATTCAAGCTCAGCTCTTGCCACACTTTCAGATTGAAATTTTCTTACAGCTAAGCTGGGTATAGGGATGCGTGACTGGAATCCGAGCATCCAGGAAGCAAATGCAGGAGGAGTCATCAGAGGTCTAAGGCCAGCCTGGTCTACACAGCAAATTGAAGGCCAGACAGCACTATAGAGTTAGATCCTGTTTTTAAAAAAATAGAGGGAAAAAAAACCCAATTCTCACATCCTGAGTTAATTCTCATTCGAAATGTTAAGAGAATTGAATTTTTAAAGATATTTATTTTATATGTATGTATGTTTTGCCTGTATGTATGTATGTATGTGCATCACGTGCTTGCCCTGTACCCAAAGAAGTTAGAATAAGGTGTTGGATCCTCTGGAACTGGAGTTACCAATGGCTGTGAGCTACGTAGATGCAAGGAAACACGGGAACTGAACCCATGTCTTCTGCAAGAGCAACAAGTGCCCTTAATCACCAAACTATCTCTCTAACCCTGAAAATTACATTTTAAAAACAATAGCTAGGGGCTGGAAGAGATGGCTCAGTGGTTAAGAGGACTGACTGATCTTCCAGAGGTCCTGAGTTCAATTCTCAGCAACCATATGGTGTGGCTCACAACCATCAATAACAGGATCTGATGGCCTCTTCTGGCGAGCAGATGCACATACAGATAGAACACACATATACATAAAATAAGTAAATAAATCTTTTTTAAAAAAAACCCACCAATAAAACAACAGCCACAGAGCTTTCCCTCAGAACCACAGATAATCTCAGAAAAAGAAAATCCTCAGAGAAGCATCCCTCTCCATCACATTGGCCACTTCACACTTTAGAGTCTTTGTTAGAAAATCTCCAAACTCATCTCCAGGCTGTGGATGAAATGGTCCTCCTGTGTATGTATGATGGGCCCGGTTATCCCTCCAGTGCTGGGTATAATGGTGGACACCCAATAAACAGTAGAAGTAAATTAACTAATAAATTAATAATTAATATTGCACCCTCATGGGCTGGAGGTAAGGTGTTTCCCCACAAAAACTACTTCTTTTGGATTCTCTCAGTCAGCTTACAACATTTAAAAAAAAAAGCCTTTCTCATATGTTTTTTAAGTTCTGTATAAGAAAGGAACAGAAGGAATGTTAAAATGCCAGACAAGTCAGGAATGGGCCCATCCTCAACATGTTGCGGGGACGGGGAAGAGAGGACTCTCTAAGACTGTCACAAACTTTTGGAGGCATCCTGCATCCTGTGATGGAAGCTGAGCTCATGACATAGACCCCAAGAACACTGATCAATACCAGAGAGGTCTGACAACCACAGCTAAAAGGCTCAAGTACTGAGCCAGACACCTAGATACAATAAGGCAGGTTTTACCCTCCACCTCACAAGCAAATGGCAGCCCTGGGTACTTGAGGGACCGGTGGCTGCTTCCTGAGGGACAGTAAGTAGTCCTACTTTAGACTTACCATGTGGTTTCATTATGGGCAGTAACTCAGTGCAGACATTTCTAGTGGCAAAAAAGTTCGTCTTCAGTGTCACCTCAGCTTGAATGTCGAAGGGCGTGGGATCATCCACTTTGAAAAGCACAAGAAAAAAAAAAAGAGGAATTACATTTTCCTCTGAAACTCTTGTGAGAAGTTGGATCCCATCACACAACAGCTAAAGCGTGCTAACTTTAGAACAGTCTTGTTGAGCGTGGTGATACACACATATGTAAACTACACACACACACACACACACACACACGTGTGCCCCCCCCCCCCCCCAGCTTTAAACTAGAACTCGATCATTCTAAAGCTCTTGTGATCATAGGGAAAGAACTTTCTGGTCCACACCCCAAGTTTCTCATCAGCCAGGCTCATGCCGCATCTCAAGAACACCCAGTTTTGATTTTCCCATCTCAAGCTTGAATACACATGAGCGGTTCCTGGAGGTTGGGTAAAGATGCAGGCTCTGGTGTGGCAGGTGTAAGACCTCAGCTTGTGTGTGTGGGCGGCTGCTGCTCAGGTTTGTGTACACATGGCGCACACTTAAGAAGCAGAGGCTTCCAGGGCCGTAAGTCACCAAACCTTCCATTCTCAGAGGCTGAGAGTGGCTGGGATGGTGAACTCGCCCTCCCCCTCTTCCCCAAAGCCCACAGGCCCCTAACCCTGAGTTTGGAAGTGCTGGTGGTGGAAGGATGACTTGGGTCTCATCCAAGGCGCCTATGGGTGTTCAGGGCTAACCAGATAGAGATTTCTGGTCCACAATAGTCTCTTTCCCATGTCAGGCTCCGGCTCTCTCAACATTCTAAGTGAAGCTGGACTGTTTGTTTCGGTTCCAGCACATGACAACTGGGTAATTTTGCTAATTGAGCATTTGTTAGAGTAAGCGATCTTGATTTTTTTTCCCCTTAAAGATGATGATTTTCAAGCCGCACTTTCAAGTTTAATAACAAACCTAGTTCCCCCAGGAGGAGGGAAGCAGGGCTCACTTCCTTTTTACTTAGAGCCTCTCAAAACTCTCCATTAGAGCGGGTAGGAAACCCACTATCGTGCCAGCGCGCGCTAATTGTGTCCGGGCGACCCATTTCCTGTCCTCAGCAGATGTCTCCTGGCATCTATGAATGCGCCCTTGTTTCACGCGATGCGAAAGCTCCAACCGTTTTTTGGAAGACCCTTCTCTGAGAAAAGCCTTCGTGCGTGGGACAGAAAGCTGATGAGCTTGGCAAGGCGCGGTCCCCTCCCAAGAGGCCAGTTTTCTTGCAAACAGGCGTAGCTGAAAGTTCTAAGGAGGGCCTCCGGCAGAGCACAGGCCGGCACAGGCCGCCAGCCGGGTGGGGCGTGGAGTGGGGCGTCTGGGCGGGCTCGCACGCGAGTCACCGCACACGGGAACCCGCCTCGCAGGGCGCGAGCCGGGCGCACCCAGGCAGGCTGGCGCAGCTTCCCGATGGCAGAGGCTCGCTGCCCAGCACCCTCGGAGAACCCTGGACACCTCCTCCTGGAGCCCCACACCTACTTCTAAAGGCGATGCCCGCGTTGTTGACCAGCACGTTAAGTCCCCCGTACTCCTTGCGCAGAAAGTCGCGCAGCGCACGGATGCTCTGCGTGTCGTCGATGTCCAGCTGGTGGAAGCGTGGGCTCAGGCCCTCCACCTGCAGCTGCTGCACAGCAGTGCGGCCCCGTGCCTCGTCCCGCGCCGTGAGCACCACGTCCCCAGAGAATTTGCGACATAGGTCACGCGTGATCGCAAAGCCGATGCCTTTATTAGCCCCGGTTACCAGGGCCACGCGGCTGCAGGACGACATGTCAGGGACACACGGACCACCTGACGGCTGGGCCGGCTGGGCAGCGGGTCACGCGTGGTCAGAACCGTGACGTAGGACTCGGTTCTGGGACCCGGAGCTGCGACTGCTGGAGAACAAGGCCTTGGGAAGTCGGTCCCTCCCCTCCGAGGAGGAGCGGTCTGTTCCCGGAGGGTCCGCCCCCTCCCGCCTGCCCACTTGGGTAGAGATCCTGATTCAGCCTTGGTCTGGGATGAGCGCTGCTCCCAAAGGAAGGGCTCAACAGGACTCGTGGCAGTCGGATTGAAGCAACTATTTTGGGGAAACCTCATAAGGAGGAAAACAAGCTCCGTAATTTTCTTGGGCGAGAGCCCATCGTTCTCTGCAAAATGCAAATGTTTGCTTCTGTGGAACTCGCACCGAGATTACTTAACACACCCCGCTGCTTGCTCAGGGACCTTAGGGAACAGTGCCTGGGAGTAAGCTGAACAGGTGTGGGCGAGCTCTGCGCGTCTGGAGGTCTCGGTGCGCCCCCAGGTGGGAGAGAAGGCTCATGTTTACCGGACTGTTTTGTGTAATACAGGAGCCCTCAGTGCCCGTCTTTGGTTTATTCCAAGTGTACATGGGTATGCAGATAGATCTGTATTGGTCTAGATCTATGTGAATCATCTCCCAAGTAGATTCTGAACCTACGAACAAAATTTCAGGCGCGTCTACGTGTGGGCATGCAATCAGACCTCCTCCCTTCTTGAGTGGAATCCAGTCTGTGTTGATCCTACTTGGCTAGTGATTCTGAGGTTTAAGGCCAATTAAGTGCTCACAGTGATTCAGCGTTTCCCAAGCCGATCTGGTCAAACTGCCTTAGCCTCTTGTTACTGACTCCACCTTCTGTTTCAAATGATCCCCGAGGTCAAGACGATGAGCTCTGTGGGGCCTAGCACGCCTGTGATGGTTAACTTGAGCAGGTCTAGGACCACCTAGGAGACAGATCTCTCAGCATGTCTGTGAGGGGAGTTTCTCAGTTAGGTTGACTGGGCGACAAGGCCCACCCTAAGCTCAGCACCATTCAGAGGCCGGGATTCTGAACTGAATAGAAACGAGAAAGTGAGCCTGCCGAGGCTGTGGAGCTGGCTCAGTGGGTGAAGGTCATGAGGATTAGAGTTCAAATCCCCAAGGTCCACACAATGTGGGCAGGGTGGCTGGCGTATCATCCGGGAAGCAGGATTCTGGAGGCAAGCCGACTAGCCAAGTCGGCAAGGTCTGGGCTCAAGTGAGAGACCCTGCCTCAAAGAATCAGGTAGAGATGAGTGGAGGAAGACATTTGTCAACCTCTGGCCTCTGCACACTCAGACACCCTGCTCCCCTCTCCCTTCCCCAACCCCCCCTCCCAGTTTGACCATCTGTCTTATGCACATGTGGTTAGGACCCCACAATGATGAACTCTTGAACTGTGAGCCAGAATAAACCTGCTTTTAAATTGATTTTACTTTGGTTATGGGATCAAGGCAACAAGAAAAGTAACACAGTGCCTGGGGCAACTATTTTTTGCTTTCTCTCCTGAAGTCCAGTGGAGAGTTCAGAGTGTAGTTCAGTGATGGAGCTCTTGCCTAGTGTGCCCTTGTGAATGAGAAGTCCTGAAGAGCAGCTGTGTCTGACTGTGACCCAGACTCCTGGAAGGAGTTTCTGTGCCTTCACAGACTGAAGGACAGGATGCTGTGGTGAGACTGGAATTCTGTAGGGTCAGAGGTTAATGACTTTGTATTGGACAAGGTTTAGCTTCTAGAAAAGCATTTGCTTGCCCAACTCTGAACTAACACCAGATAATGAATAAGAACCTCTCAGAAGCTACTGATACAGTAGACAACTAGCTTCCAGCAATTGAGGAGATAAGAATGTCCTTAGATGGCATCTTGGGCCTACAGAAGAGCTCCATCTCCTTGTACCCGCCCCTCCGCTGTGCCCTTTAATGGATTTCAAAGTTGCCTTGATGGATGACTTTCTTAGTTCTGGACAACTCTAAAACCCTTGTGACAGTGCTTCTGAGTTGGAACATGGAACTGGGTAACCTAAGTCTGTGTTACCATGCTGTGGTCACTCAAAATGGCTGCAGGATAAATTTCTTTAAGATGACAATTGAGAGCAGGTGGTGGTGGTGGTACATGCCTTTAATCTCAGCAATTGGGAGGCAGGAGCAGGCAGATCTCTGAGTTCAAGGTTGGTCTAGACTACAAATTGAGTTCCAGGACAGCCACGGTTATACAGTGAAACCCTGCCTTGGGGAAAGAACCAAACAAAACCCAAAACCAAACTAGCAAGGTAAGAGTTGTGGTTTTTCTGTCAGTGCCTAGGGGAAAATGGAAACCTGTGTAAAGTACAGACTCTGGGGTGGGTGAGATGGTTGTGTTATGGACAGCCACTTCCATGCATAGGAGCAGGGATTTCAAAGGACACCTCTCAAGTAGGGAGTTGTTGGTGAGGGCATGGTTCTCACTCTGTGATTATTAAACAAAGGGAGAAGGCACTTGTCACCAAGCCTGATGACTTGAGTTTGATCCCTGAGGTCAACAAGGTAGAAGGAAAGAATTGACTCTTGCAAATGGTCTTTAATATCTCTCTCTCTCTCTCTCACACACACACACACACACACACACACAGACACACACACATAAACACACACACACATGTACACACATAAGCACATATAGACACATACACAAACACACACAGACATGAAACAAAATAGTTTTTTAAGGAACATAGTACTACTCAGTTTTTTCCTCCCTCGCTCCCTCCTTCCCTCCCTGACTCCCTCCCTACTCAGACACACTCTTTTTGCTGCCCAGACTGACCTTGAGTTCACCTAAGGATGACCTTGAACCCCCTTCCAGATCCTGCTGGAATTACAGGCACTCACCACACTGTTTGTTTCTGAGTTTCCTAACTTTTGACACAATCCTGGTGTTTTGTTTGGGAGATGATATGGTCTCACTGCGTTGCCCAGGTTGGTCTTAAACTCCTGGTCCTAACACTTCTTCAGTCCCAGCCTCTAGAGGGGCCACTGGGTCTACAGGCGCATGCCACCATCTGACTCTTCATCCCTCTGTCCCCCTAACAAGTCTGGCAGAGATTTAACATCTTTAAAAGAAAATTTCCCAAGCAACCAATATTTACTTTTCTTGATCCTCTTTTCTGCATTTTCTGATTTTAATTTATTTTCTGATTTTTATTTCCTGGTTTTGCCCACTTTGGGCTTAATTTGCTCATTAGTCTCTTGAAGTGGACGCCAAGGTTGCTGGTTTGCGATAGTTCCTCTTTTCTAGTTCAGGCAGTACACTTTACACATTCCGCTTAAAGTGCTACTTGGTGACATTTAAATATTGAGTTTTGGGGCTGGGTGCTGGATCTTGAACCAGAGCCCAGTGCAGACATGGTAAGCTGCTGAAGTGCACCATCAACCTCTTCCAACTCGCCTTTTGATACATTTTTGAACCAATGTTATTTTTTTTTAATTCTTTTAATTCCAACTATTTAGTTAGGATTCTCCAACGACCTTGTTATTGATCTCTAACAATTCCATTGAGATCAGGGAATAAACTCTAATGTCATCCTTTACAAAGAGTTTCAAAAACACCGGGACATATAGTACATGCCCTGTAGACTGTCAAGAGAGGAGGATGAAGCAGGGGAGTGACTTTAGATCAGGAGTTCAAGATCGACCTGGGCAATTCAGTAAAGCAGTTTTTTCTTTCTTTCTTCCTCCTCCAGAGTCCCTTGTTCTGCCCTCTGGTATGCTCTGGGATTGCCATCCTCCTGTCTTAGCCTCCCACATGCTGAGCTCATAAGTCTGTGCTGTTGTGCCTGGCAAAACCTGTCTCTTAAAAAAAAAAGTTGCAAAAGCTGAGCAATGCTAAAACGTTCCACAAAATGATAATTATCTCGGAGAGAGGCACAAATTAGTGGAGACAGAATAATTGGAGAACAGAGCGTGTGGGAAGACGAAGCTGGCTGATTGTGGATGTCCTATAGAAACCTCGGCTGGCTGGGTCCCTGTCTACTGACCAGTGGAGGAGAATCTGTGGGACAGACGGACGGCCCTACCACGGACACTGTCACATGCAATCATATTTCCCGGTAGTGATGGGCTCCTGTAGTTTGATGAGATCTCCCTTTTTGTCATTATACAAAATAGTGGTTTCATCCACACGTTCTCACTCCTGTGCACCGCTCCGCTCACACGCTCTCAGTCCCGTGAACCGCTCCGCTCACACGTTCTCAGTCCTGTGCACCGCTCCGCTCCGCTCACACGCTCTCACTCCTGTGCTCCGCTCGCTCACACGCTCTCAGTCCCGTGAACCGCTCCGCTCACACGCTCTCACTCCCGTGCACCGCTCCGCTCACACGTTCTCAGTCCCGTGCACCGCTCCGCTCACACGTTCTCAGTCCTGTGCACCGCTCCGCTCACACGCTCTCACTCCCGTGCACCGCTCCGCTCACACGTTCTCAGTCCCGTGCACCGCTCCGCTCACACGTTCTCAGTCCCGTGCACCGCTCCGCTCACACGCTCTCACTCCCGTGCACCGCTCCGCTCACAGGCTCTCACTCCCGTGCACCACTCCGCTCACACGCTCTCACTCCTGTGCACCGCTCTGCTCACTGTCATCTCCAGTGCTCTTGTTGCTCCCTTTAGCTCCGATCTTCCCTACCTCGACAGCCCTCCCTCTGCTTCTTGCCATGCACACATCAGTCTGGTGCTTAAGTAAAGACGACGGGCGGCATCTACTCTCGCACACCGTTATTCACGTAGCACAAGGTTCTTTCTCCAGTTCCACTCATTTTCCTGCAAACGGCATAATTTCATTCTTCATGAAATTCTTCCAAAACTCCACTGTGTACACACGCCTCGTTTTCTTTCTCCACTTGCCTTTGAGTGGGTATCTAGACTGATTCCCGGCCTGGCTTTTCTAAGGCCTCAGTGAACATGGAGGTATAAGTATCTCTCTGGTATGCTGGATAGTCCCAGGTGCGGTGCAGCTGGGTTATAGGATAATTCTGTATCTGGTGTAGTTAGAGAAACACCCTATTCCCTGGAGAGTTTTTAATTAATATGATGAACTTCTTAACTTGTCTCTGTTCTCACTGAAGCTATGAACCACTTTTCCCGTCCCCTATGCCCGACAATCCCAGCCTCCCTGTCCCTGCCTTCTATAAGGTGGCTCACTGAAACCACATGAATTCAGGAACCACAGACACATTCCACCACACCCAGAGACCTGCTTTATTCCCCTCCCCCTCCCTCCCTTCTTTTCTTCCTTCCTAGATTTATTTTTTTTTATGTATATTCGTGCTCTATCTGCATGGACACCTGCATGTCAGAAGAGGGCATAGGATCCCATTACAGATGGTAGTGAGCTACCATGAGGTTGCTGGGAATTGAACTCAAGACCTCTGGAAGGGCAGCCAGTGCTCTTAACTGCTGAGCCATCTCTCCAGCCCAACCTGCTATATTTCTTAATCACAGGGTAAGAATCAAGTCATAACCAACAACCTGCTGTACTGAGGTTCTCTTCTGAGACTACCGCTGCATATCTGTGGAACTGGATGTCCATAGACGGTCCTTCACCTGCACCTTAAAATCAATAGATGAGTAACCCACTGGGTACAAATATTTTTATGAAAGAAGCCCCCCTGCCCCAATGAAGCTGGTGACATCTCTGCTATTTTTGGTGTGTCTCTGAGCAAGATTCCCAATCTCTCAGTACCACAGTTTTGCTCACCTGTAATAATCACAGGTGCTGGGTGTAGTGACAGCTGTAAGTTCCTACTATAAAAATGCTTGGAGGTTGGGAGGAAGGAAGGATGTATCAGCCAGATCAGCACTGAATGTTCTGCAGGGGGACCTGTGTTTGATTCTCTGCACCCAATTGGCAGCCCCCATCCATCTGTAACTTCATTCCTCTAATGCCCTCTTCTGCCCTATGTGAGTACCAGGCATGTACATGGTACACAGATATATATTCATACATGTAAAGAGTTAAATTCAAAATGCTTAGGAGATGTGTGGACTCTGTTGCCACTTGGGTCCACTCCCTCATTTCTTTGACATGGTGGCAGATGCTGAACCCTTGTTAGAAGGTTCCTCTGTTCACAGAATTATTCCAGAATTCATGTGCTGAGTTGGCATCTCAGTCAGGGTTACTCTCGCTGTGATGAAACACCATGACCAAAAGCAGCTTGGGGAGGAAAGGGTTAATTTCACTCACAGTTCCATGTAACAGTTCATCACCCAAAGCAGTGAGGGCAGGAACTCAAGCAGGGCAGGAACCTGGGGGCAGGAGCTGATGCAGAGGCCAGGGAGGGGTGCTGCTTACTGGCTTGCTCCCCATGGATTCTTCAGTCTGCTTTTTTCCCTTTCTTCTTCTCCTTCTCCTTCTCCTCCTCCTCCTCCTCCTCCTCCTCCTCCTTCTCTTCCTCCTCCTCTTCCTCCTCCTCCTCCTTCTTTTCCTCTTCCTCCTCCTCCTCCTTGGTCTCGAACTCAGAAATCCACTCTTTCTCTTCTTGAGACAAGGTTTCTTTGTGTAGCCTTGACTGTCCTGGAACTCACTCTGTAGACCAGGCTAGCCTCAAATTCACAGAGATCCACCTGCTCTGCCTCTGGAGTTCTGGGATTAAGGTAATATGCCAGCACTGCCCTGCTCAGTCTGCTTCCTTTCAGAACCCAGGACCACCTTCTGGGTGTGGTCCTAACCACAATGGGCTGGTCCCTACCACATTACTTGCTAATAAAGAAAATGGTCTACAGGCTTGCCTACAGCTCAGTCTCATGGAGGCTCTCTCCTCTCCAGGGACTCTAGCTTGGGACAAGTTCACAGAGCACTATGCAGCAAAGTTGGAAACTTCACACATCATGGTGTTGGTGCTAGAGACACGCCCATCTACAGGGAGACATCTGAGGATGAGGGCTCCCTCTGAAGCATACAGTCCTGGGATCTTGTCTATGACAAATACTTCCCAGGTTTTCATTTAAGCTCCCAGGACATGGCAAACAAGTGGTGTTTGGGAAGATGAAGGACATCACCAGCACACTGCAAGCCATGGGGTACTTGTGTTCTGGAATGCCAAATCCACTGCCAACTGTGGACAGTGCTAGTACTTTCTGTGAGGGTCTGAGGAGGCCCAGAGTGAATACATATTGCTGAATATTCGTGTGGCCATGCCAAGAACCAAAGCCCCAGACTCATGGGAAATTGGCAAAGCCCTTCCCCTCAGGCCAGCTCAGAGAATGGCAAAACTGTTCTCAGGTCCCAGTGCTGATAGTGGCTATATGTACAAAACCAGCAACTGAAGCTTCCTCCTCTGGGATGCTTATAGCCTGAGTCTGCTAGACTGCCAGCCTACAGGCTGCCTATGGAGACCAGCTAACTCCTCCCCTGAGCTGTCAGTGATGAACTTGATGAGCTTCTGGTTGTTAAGTGGGAGGCGTGCTCCATCAGATTGTCTGTATATGTTTCTGAGCTTTCTTCATTCCCTTGATGCCCCAGGACCAACTGCACTGGATGTGCGGACATTGGACTTGAGTTGATCCTTGTTACAACTGAAAATTGAAATCTTAGGAAAATAATAGCATAGACTAACTTGTATGTACATGCCTTAAATATTTATTTATTTATTTATTTACATATATGTTCTATGTGCACGTACACCTGCATGCCAGAAGAGGGCAGCAGATTCCAGTATAGATGGTTGTGAGCTACCATGTTGTTGCTTGGAATTGAACTCAAGACCTCTGGAAGAGCAGACAACTTGTACTTACATGCATTAAATGGTTTTTAAGATCCTACTCATAATTTATTTAGATTTTTGCATCTTTAAATGTCTATAATTTAAATTATTTTTAGATCTTTATTATTTATATACTTCTTAAACTTTTAAAATCTGTTTACCATTAGACATACATAGGTAGTTCCTGAGAGCAGAGCATACATTTGTTACTAAGGACAGTCTTTGCAAAACAAGTTCCTTTAAGTAGTAACGGTTACATCTGAAGCCTGTTTATCACTGAATATGAATCTTGTTAATCAGGCAAACCTGCCTGTGAGTTTGCCTTTTCTATCAGGTGACCAAATAGCTCCTGAAAAACAAGTCCTGTTTTTTTATATATAAAAGGCATTGACCAGGCGGCTACTGCTATATCGTGAAGCTACACTTAGCTGTTAATGCCATGAGAAGCCTGGGAAGCAGCTGGGCAGTAGTGGCATACACCTTTAATCCCAGCACTTGGGAGGCAGAGGCAGGCTGATTTCTGAGCTAGAGGCCAGCCTGGTCTACAGAGTGAGTTCCAGGACAGCCAGGGCTATACAGAGAAACCCTGTCTTGAAAAACAAAAACAAAACAAAACAAAACAAAAAACAAACAAACAAACAAAAAACAGGAGAAACCTGGGAAGGATAAACTGTAGCAGGAAGTATAATCTAAAAGGCCTATGTATCAATTAAAATGACAGAGCCTTATGTGGGCTGTCACCCGAGGCTCCCAAGGTCTCAGTGGCTTTCTTGGGGACAGATGTAGTAGCATATAGGACAGTGTTAAGCTTTCATTTGCTATGGGCAGGACAGCATAGACTTTTGGCTGTCAAGCTCAGAGGACAGAGCAGTTTTCCTGTGGAGGAGGAACTTCAAATAATTGACTCACTTTGACCTGGCAGAGAGGACAGTCAACCCAGTAATGTCCACAGTTTGGGCAGAGCCTGGGTGGCAGGGGCAGTTTTGCTCAGTGGTTAGCATTACTATCATTTAAGTGGTATCATCTTCTTTGGAGACCTTAGGACTGTTACTAGGAGCTGAAATTTTTGTCTATCCTATGAAATTTTCCCCATTAAACATTTTAATTGTTGTCTTAGGGTTTTACTGCTGTGAACAGACACCATGACCAAGGCAACTTTTTTTTTTTAGTTAATTCTTTGTTTTTTTAATTTTTATTTATTATATGTAAGTACACTGTAGCTATCTTCAGACACCCCACAAGAGGGCATCAGATCTCATTACAGATGGTTGTGAGCCACCATGTGGTTGCTGGGATTTGAACTCATGACCTCTGGAAGAACAGTTAGTGCTCTTAACCACTGAGCCATCTCTCCAGCCCCCAGGCAACTCTTATTATAAGGACAACATTTAATTGGGGCTGGCTTACAGGTTCAGAAGTTCAGTCCATTATCATTAAGGTGGGAGTGTGGCAGCATCCAGGCAGGCATGGTGCAGGCAGAGCTGCTAGCATGGATCCTGGAATGTGCAACAGGTACTTGTGATGCTGAGGGAGCATGAAGGCCAGCATGAGCTTTGATGTGCTGATTGGCAACACAGGTAGCCAAGAGTCCCTTCTGTCAGAGGAAGAAAAATGTCTCTTTTTGGAGGATGGAAACCAGATTCACAAGTTCCTGAGGAATGCTGGCTTTTAATCTAACCACCAGGAATCCCCCTAGTGCTTGTTTCTGGATGTCTGGAGTGCCTTTTTGAGGTCTGGGGACCCAGCATTTCCTTTGGACCTGACAGTGGCTGACAGCACCAGCACTGCCATTCTCCGGTGTAGGCCTGGGGGATTAAAGGAAGACACAGACTCAGGTCATTCGTTATGTCAAAGCTTTTACTGAGCTGGTTCAATATATACACCAAGCTAGGGAAGGAAAAACACAAACAGGAACTCAATGGGGGGCAATGGGATGTCAAGTGTAAATTCCCTTCCTGGGGCACCATGCCTACATCAGGATGTTTTGATCTTAGAAAATCCATAGAATGTTACTTAGTAGACAGCAGCACAAGGATAGTCTTAGCCAGGGCATGGCAGCCCTTCCTGGTCCTACAAGTGGCAACACTATAAATCTTGTGTTGTTTTCTGTAAAGGAAGACGGACACCAACCCAGACAATGTGTTTGTTTATATCAACAGCCTCCCAGACAGGAGCTGGAACAACTGTGACTCGGCCTATGCTAGTTTACCAGCCACAGAAAGGGGCGAAAGGAGGGCGTCTGCAGCCTCACCCCAAGGGTGCAGCGTGACTCCTGTTATGTAAGCTACAGGACAGTTTGGAGGCAGGCCAGGGTAAGAATGGGACCCACGATCCCTCTGGAAGCAAGAGGAAGGTCAGCTTCCTGAGTCAGTAGAATAGGTAAACAGACAGGGTGGTGAGTCTCCTGAGCCTCTTCACCATCTGCCAGGCCTGTCTCCTCTTCCCAGGGGTGGGCTGTAAGGTGACCTGGGGTCAGAAGAGTGGGCTATAACTGCTGCGGAGGTGACAGAGGAAGTTCTGGTGGTGGCATGTCACTGAACTGCAGCCCTGCCTCCCTCTCCTGTGTGCTCTGTGCCCTACTAGTACAAAGGCCTGAACAGGTGAACAAACTGGTATCTTGCTTGGCTTGAGGTTACTATGGCGACTGTTCCTTTGGTACTCTGGAATTGGTATCTGGCCTTTAGACACCTTGACTCAAGGGGAAAGGTATTTACTACTGGTTGTAGTACTGGCTTCACTTGGAGAAGACGTTTCACACGCAAATGGGGCATGGAGTTGTTTATGTGTAGTGTCTGAAAGCCCGGCTTGGTGTCCAAGAGAATTAGCTAAGCCTGGGCTAGCCTGGATAAATAATAACTTTAGCATTATTAAAAACAAAACACTTTATAAGGCTATCTCAGTGGAACTTGTGAGCAGCACCCATTGCTGGGCAGCGCCCTCTAGTGGCCTTATCACTGCACTTCATGCCAAAGTCCTAAGAAGGGACTGTCTGAGGTGCCAGCCTCCATCTTCCTCACCTGCCTCTCCTCCCCTCATCCCCCATCTTGGGAACTAAGCAAGTCCTTTCTCACTGAGCTATACCCAGCCCTTGAGGGAAGCTCAAAACGATGGAAATTTATCCTTGCACGGTTCTAGTGGATTTCCACGATAAGAGTGCCTGCAGGCCTGTGCTCTCTCAGCGTGCTTGGGCAAACATCCGTTCTTTTCCTTTCCTCCCTCCCTTCCTTTTAAATTTTGATACAGGCCTCATATTTACTATGTAGCAAAGGGTGATCCTGTACCTTTGATCATTTGTACATTTGTACCTCTTGAGCATGTGTCGTGTCTCTGGAATGGCTGCGGTGGTGTGGTAGAAGGGAGCGTCTGGGCAGGTCCATGCCAAGGTGTTCCCTCTAAGGAGTCAGCCATACACAGGCTTAGAATAACAGGGGGGTTATCGGGACCTGGAGAGGGGGATAGAGACAGAGAAAGGGGGACAGGGAAGGACAGAAAGAGAGAGGAGAGAGGAAGAGACACAGAGAGGAAGTGGCGGGCAGGAGCCCGAGAGAGAGAGAGAGAGAGAGAGAGAGAGAGAGAGAGAGAGAGAGAG
>NW_021620749.1:4278322-4280868 GCF_004785775.1 Grammomys surdaster
GAGAGAGAGAGAGAGAGAGAGAGAGAGAGAGAGAGAGAGAGAGAGAGAGAGGATGAATAGTCCTATAGTCCTTCTTAAAGCTAGCAGGTTCATATCTGGCTGTTGCTAGGTAACTGTTGGGCACAGCCTAGAGGGAATGCTAAAAGCGTGGGCTACCATGCCCTATTTTGTGTGGAGTTGAGTGTAGTGGCAGCCGGCCCCTCCTTCCCGCCCTAGCCCACGGCTGTGGAAAGACGCCCCTGCAGGAGTTACAAAAATGGGGGCTCCTGTCAAAATGGCCACACCGGCAACTGATATTTTCCTCAGCCTGCAGCCTCCACGGTGGGGACCCCTTTCCTGCCTCAGCCTATAGCCTTGGTGAAACACCACAGCAGGAGCAGTCCCACAGGAGCTGTCCACAGTGGCAGCACCTCCTCTCCAGCCTCCCTGAGTAGCCCCACAGAGATGGCGCCTCAACAGAAGCGGGCTAAGGCCGAAATGGACTTCCCACCCTAATCCATGGGCCTGACATAAGGAAAGGGCAGCAGCGGTGGTGGTGAAAAAAAGCCACCAATCCCTGAGCAAGAAAACCCACCAATCCCTGAGCTCCCCGAGCTCAGGACTTGAAATCCCACCAATCCTCACTCTGGATAGCTCTGCCTTGGAAAGCTCCGCCCCCTATGAAATCCTATATAATTACTGACCTTTGTCCAATTCTTTGCTTTCTGGTCCTGGGAGCAGAGCATAGTTATCCCTGGATTTGTCCCAGCCCACCTTGGACCATCCAATAAATCTCTGTCATGAAATTTCCTGCCTGGTATGACTTTCTTGTCACAAGAAGCCAAGATGAAAAGAAGCAATAAAGAGAAGAAGCAAAGGAAGAAGCGAAGAAAAAACCAGAGTTGAGTCTCATTCCTCCAGGTCAGAATGGTTGCTTCCAGGTCATGGGGACGCCCTTTTAGAGTACGTTAGAGGGCATTGGGGTGTATTTTTTGTTTAAATTTTAATTTAAAAATCATATTAGTATCTATTCCATGTTTGGCACATTTCCCCCATATCCTCCTTCTCCTGTTCCTCTCCCATTAGACCCCTCTCTTCCCCTAGTTCACCTTTGTTATGCTCTCACATGATGGCTGCTTGCATGTATCTCTACTAAATCTTGGATCCATAAATGCAAAAAGGCGTGTAGTGTTTGTCTTTCTGAGGCTTAATTTGCTGCTTAATAGGATTACCTCCAGCTACGCCCGTTTTCCTGTAAATGACAATAATTTTCTTTATATTTAAAAAAGTCCATTGTGTGTGTGTGTGTGTGTGTGTGTGTGTGTGTATGTGTGTGTGTGTGCGCGCATCCCTCTACCCGTCCCTCTGTTGAAGGACACCCAGGTTGGTTCCATAACTTAGCAGTGTGAAGTGTGCCTCAGGAGGCAGCGATGTGCAAGTGTCTCTAAAATAACCTCTAGTGCCCTGGGTAAAACTCAGGTCTGCAATAGAAGAGTAGTAGGAGAGACTGATTTTTTAAAAAAATTTTTTTGAGAAACCTCTTGTCTTAGTTTTCATTGCCATGATCATGGTAACTCTTAGAAAGGAAACCATTTCACTGAGGCTGGTTTACAGTTTATATGTTTAGTTCATTGTCATCATGGTAGGAAGCATGGAGGCACCAAGTCAGACATGGTACTTGAGAGTAACTGACAGCCCTACATCCATATAGGCAGGCAGCAGGAAGAGAGAGTCCCTGGATCTGGCTTGAGCATCTGCCAAATCCCACCCCCAGTGACGCAACCTCCACCAAGGCCACACCCCTAATAGTGCCACTCCCTGTGAGCCTATGGGGGCCATTTTGATTCAGAGTACCGCATCGCCATACTGCTGTCAGGGCTGACTAGACTAGTTTACACCAGCAGTGGCTATAGGGTCCTCTTGCTGGTGCTTCCTTTAGACGTTTTTGTTTATTTTATTTTTACGTGTGTGAGTTTTGTCTGCATGTATATATATGTACTCACCATATATATGCCTGATACCAGTGGAAGCCAGAAGTGGGTGTCAGATTCCCTGAAACTGGAATTTCGGATGGTTTTGATACAGATTGTAGGTAGTGGGAACTGAACCTGTGAGAGCCTGATTCTGAGCCATCTCTGTTTCCTTAATGACTGTCATTGTCACTAGGGTAAGAAGGATTGCTAGTATAGTGTTTGATAGGTTATTTCTCTGCTGGTAGAATGAGGCGATTTAAGCCAGATTAGAATATTTTAAAGGCAGGTATATTGGGAAGCTGCTCTCAGTCAAGGTCACTGGTCCCAAGAAAGGAGGCCAAGGAGGACACCATGGGAAATGGGGAAAGGGCAGGCAAGTGTGCACATGCAGAGAGAGAAGGAGGAAGAGGAGAAGAAGAAAGATGAGGAGGGAAGGGAGAAGGAGAAAGAGGAGAGAAGGAGGGAGAGAGAGATGGAGAGAGAACACAATACGTCTGGATTCTATAGGGAAGAGCCTGGTGTCTGCTCCCTGAGTTTACAGTCTTAGTATTTCAACAGTGCTGTATAATGGAGGCCATACTGTATATGAAAATT
>NW_021620750.1:0-3823 GCF_004785775.1 Grammomys surdaster
CAGGCTTGTCCCTCAGGGAACCCAGATAGACATTTTTATCTTTTATTTATATTCCCTTGCAGTGCTTAGCCGTGCAGCCTAAGCAAGAATTCAGATCGCCTGTCAGAGGGGTTTTTGGGTGGCCCCTCTCTGCTTGATCTAGGGGCAGAAGTTCCCCCTTTTTCGTTGGGTGGACATGGGTTTTGGAAACACCCTGTATAAAGTAACAACCTCATCTTGAGTCTCGTGGTCCTCCATAGCTAACTTATGATAATGTACTGAGTAGGTTTTGCTACCAAATTATTTATCTGTTGTTTCACAGAGTTAGTCCACCTATTTGAGGGCCAGGGACTAGCAGAAAAAAGCAAAAAGAACCCAAATAATGGTCCCGAGATGGGAGGAAATAGGGTTGACAACCTTGGAGAGGCTGCTAACCAATTCTTGTACCAGCATTGATCTGTCTCTTTCTCTCTTGGATTTTTCTTAGGGCCTTCACTACCTATTTCATGCTCTCTTTAACCCTCCTTGTCTTGTCTATGTAAAGGCAACATTCTTCTTTAAGGGCTGTACACAGTCAAGAGCTGTACACAGTCTTTTCTATTGTAAAAGAGTAAATCAAGTCCAATAAGGATTTTTGCAATTTTAGGAGGTCTCTTCAGACAGCAAAACGAGGGATTTCTTCAGATTAGTCATGTCAATCTCTAGCTGTTTGATGTTCTTGTCAGTGACCCTTCAAAGGTCTGAGAAGTATAAGTTCGGAGGCCAGCATCTGGATTAGAACTTCTAACAGCAGACATCATGGTTGATTTATTTTTACCTGGAAAGGAAAAAGAAGGGGATTCTCAGGGAGATTTCTCTTCCCTGGATGTAAATTGTTATTCATCGTACTTATGGTTGGGCCTGGCTTTGTGGGGGTATCTATTTTCTCATTAATCTTTTTGGTAGCCATTTAGCTGTGCCTTCTGTGGTATCAGACAGGCATATCAGTCCTCGGCCCCGTAAGGGAACTTGGTCTGGGCCATTCCCTTTAAGGGTAAGAGGGTCCTTCCCCATATCTGTGGCAAAGTTTTGTTGGTCTTGGTGGTGCCAGAGGCAATCAGCCGCAGATTTGCCATGAGCTTTCAGCTTTAGAGAGATAAAAGTGAACAAGGCAAGATGGAGAGTATTTCAGGGGGACTCCTTCTGAGGAGGTACCATTCCCCCTCTTTTGTTTTTAACGCCAATTTTTCAGAGTTCTTGTAAAATCAGGGCAGAAGCACCAACAATCACTCCTTCCACACTCAGAGAGTCATGAAGACCCTATTTAAGGATATATAAATCTGTATTAATAACATTTTGTCAAAGGACTGTTATAGCACTGCTGACAACTAATCAGATTATATTATATATTGATTAGTAATAGCTTCTTCTACTTTTTGTGAGATTACCTCTCTTTTGTCAATTAATTGTTGAGGAAAATTAGGGTTTACCTCTCACTTGAGAATATTGAGCAATGACTTAAATTCTTTTGTGGAGAGCTCAAAATAGGATCTTAGCCAATTAACAACGCCTAGAAACTTTTGAAATTAATTTAAAATAAGTAAACTCTCTCCTTCTCTTTTTTTTTAGACCGTTTATCTGTGTGGTTTTTTTTATTGGATATTATATGTATTTACCTTTCAACGTTATCTCCTCTCCCATTCTCCCCCAAATCCCTTTATCCCATACCCCCTCCTCCTAATTTCTGTGAGGGTGTGCTCCAAACATCCTCCCAGTCCCATCTCCCTGCTCTCTAATTCCCACACAGTAGGGGATCCAATCTTTCGGGGGGACCATGGCCCTCCACTTTCACTGAAGTCTAACAAGGTCACCCTCAATTCCCTATACAGGTGCATGAGTCTCTCCCTTTGTGCTCTCTGGCTGGTGGTTTAGACTTTGTGAGCTCGGGTTGAAATTTTGATACTCCTTCTAGAAAGGACCAAAGCATCCACACCTTGGTCTTCCTTCTTCTATGTGAGTTTTATGTGGTCTATACATAGTTTCTTAGAAATTGTGAGTTTTTGGGCTAATATCCACATATCAGTGAGTGCATACCATGTATGTTCTTTTGAGACTGGGTCACTTCACTCAAGACGATATTTTCCAGCTCCATCCATTTGCCTAGGAATTTCGTGAACTCATTGTTTTTAATAGCTGAGTAGTACTCCATTGTATAAATGTACCACATTTTCTGCATCCATTCTTCTGTTGAAGGGCATCTGGGTTCTTTCCAATTTCTGGCTATTATAAATAAAACTGCTGTGAACATGGTGGAGCATGTGTTCCTATTGTATGTTGAAACGTCTTTTGGGTATATGCCCAGGAGTGGTATAGCAGGGTCCTCAGGAAACACTATGTTCAATTTTCTGAGATACCGCCAGACCACTTTCCATAGAGGTTGTACCAGTTTACAATCCCACCAACAATGGAGGAGTGTTCCTCTTTCTCCACATCCTCGCCAACATGTGCTGTCACCTGTGTTTTTGATCTTAGCCATTCTGACTGGTGTGAGGTGGAATCTCAGTGTTGTCTTCATTTGCATTTCCCTGATGACTAGGGATGCTGAACACTTCTTTAGGTGCTTCTCTACCATTCGAGCTTCCTCAGTTGAGAATTCTTTGTTTAGCTCTGTGCTCCATTTTTTAATAGGGTTCTTTGATTTTCTAGAGTCTAATTTCTTCACTTCTTTGTATACCTTGGATATTAGCCCTTTATCAGATGTAGCGTTGGTGAAGATCTTTTCCCAATCTGTTGATTGCCGCTCTGCCCTATTGACTGTGTCCTTTGCTTTACAGAAGCTTTACAGCTTTATGAGGTCCCATTTGTCAATTCTTGGTTTTAGAGCACAGGCCATCAGTGTTCTGTTCAGGAACTTTTTTCCTGTGCCTATGTGTTACAGGCTTTTTCCCAGTTTCTCTTCTATTAGTTTCAGTGTGGCTGGTTTTAGGTGGAGGTCCTTAATCCACTTGGAATTGAGCTTTGTACAAGGAGATAAGTATGGAGCAATTTGCATGTTTCTACATGCTGACCACCAGTTGGACTAGCACCATTAGTTGAAAATGCCATCTTTTTTCCACTGGATGGTTTTAGCCCCTTTGTCAAAGATCAAGTGACCATATGTATGGGGGTTCATTTCTGGGTCTTCTATTCTATTCCATTGAGCCTTCTGTCTGTCTCTGTTCCAGTACCATGCAGTTTTTATCACTATTGCTTTGTAGTACAGCTTGAATTCTGGGATGGTGATTCCTCCAGAAGTTCTTTTATTGCTGAGAGCAGTTTTCCCAATCCTGGGTTTTTTGTTATTCCAAATGAAGTTTAAGATTGCTCTTTCTATCTCTGTGAAGAATTGGGTGGGAATTTTGTTGGGGATTGCATTAAATCTGTAGATGGCTTTTAGCAAAATAGCCATTTTTACTATATTAATCCTTCCAATCCATGAGCATGGGAGATCTTTCCATCTTCTGAGATCTGCTTCGATTTCTTTCTTCAGGGGCATGAAATTCTTGTCATATAGGTCTTTTACATGCTTGGGTTAGGTTCACACCAAGGTATTTTATATTATCTGTGACTATTGTGAAGGGTGTCATTTCCATAATTTCTTTCTCAGCCAGTTTATCTTTTGAGTAGAGGAAGGCTACTGATTTGATTGAGTTAATTTTACATCCAGCCACATTGCTAAAGTTGTTCATCAGGTTTAGGAGTTCTCTGCTGAAAGTTTTGGGGTCACGTAAGTAAACTATCATATCATCTGCAAATAGTGAGATTTTGACTTCTTCCTTTCCAATTTGTATCCCTTTGACCTCCTTGTTTTGCCTAATTGCTCTGG
>NW_021620751.1:0-132769 GCF_004785775.1 Grammomys surdaster
TCTCCCTCCCTCCCTCTCTCTCTCTCTCTCTCTCTCACACACACACACACACACACACACGCACCAAAATATAACTACCTAAGTCCAAATAATGTTAAATATATTCAGTATTTTCAAGGATAAACATTTTGTATTGAATAACCAGTTGGTATGCTCTTCCATGGGGAAGAACTTCCCATGCGCTACATCTTTTGGTTGCCTGTAGTTCACTTTTGAAAGTCATACTGACCAACTTTTGTCAGTATAACTTTTGATGTTTGCCAGAAGACACAATCTCACAACTGATTCTCCAATGGGTTTACCCAAATCCAATATTTTGATTAAAAAAAAAAACCTACAGGTTCACCTTTAAAGAAACAAAACACTAATATTACAGAATCTCCCTCAAAAATTATTTCTCTCTTTTCTCAGTAAATGATGAGAAACAAAAGCCAAAATCAGCACACGAATCATATTTTTTTACCCTCTATGTGGATATCATTTACTCATTTAGCTCTGACAGAACAATGCCACACAGGAAGGAGTGGGAGTAATCACTTGTGATTTTCCACTGTTTAGCCAGGGAGGAAGCACAAAGAGTACAAGAAAAGGCATTTTTAGAATCTCAGACATCAGTTCACTACACTGACAAATGGCTTCTTCAAGAATAACATCAAAGCAAGAGTCTTATAGACTGGTCATGAATGTCTGCAACACTGCTCAGAATATTCAAATATTCTGCAAAGTTCCTTGGGAATTATGAATAATATTTCCCAAATCAGTACTTTTATTATTCATATATTTACCAATTGACCCATTTTGCAACATGATCTTTAAACTCCTGTTTCATCAAATTTACAGAGAAAATCTCAAATTTCAAGGAATCCGGTTTGCTGGAATTAGTGAAAACTGAATTCACCTCATGATCCCAGTACAGTTCAGTCAGGATGTGTTGATAGTGATCCGATAGCTGTATTCCATGGCCACATCAGCACTTGTACAGTTTTATGAGTTAAAGTTAGATGTTGCTGATATCAGTAGAGGATTACAGGTAAGTTTTGTAGATAGCTTTGTGCAATGTAAAGACTTCTTTTACATTGGTTGTCCCTATGAACTCGTGCTGGTTTGTGACAATCAATCAAGCAGAAAGAGTAACTCCTACACCTTAAAGTCCACCATTCATGGATAGCATCTGATGGTGTGGAATGCAGTTGGTCAAATAGAACTTCAATGATCTCAAGGTTCTAAAGGCTATAAGTGTTTTCAACCAAGAAGGAAAGAGTCTGCATTTATAGATTATGTATATTGTGTGTGGTATTTTTAGAGCAGTGTCAAAAACAGTGTACTCTGGAAATCCTTATGTCTGGTGTGCATTGTATGTAGCTATATGAAAATATGAATTCACATAATCAATAGTTTTTATTTAGGTGTCAGTAAGTGTTTTTGAGAACTTTGATGATAAAAACATACATCACATAACACACAGAAATTTAACCCAATAATTCTGTATTTCATGTTTATAGGGTTACAAATACCTCTTGTATTTTTCTTATTTTACAATATATTGTATTGCTATAAAAAATCTGAGGCTGAACCTGGTGTGTGGCAAACTCAAACAGCACGACAGTATGAATCAATGGTGGTGGTCTTTTGACTACATCATAGCACAGTAAACAAGAGCATCATGAATTACACGGTTTCTAAGAACTGCTTCATGTGCACTTACTCAGGCAGGGTACCTCCATTTAAATATTTTATGGGTAATTTGTACAGTAGTAAGTTTCAGTATGCTTTCTTCACATATATTAAATTTTGTTTGACTGTTTCTCCCCAGCCTTTCTCTTGTCCGTCTCTGCTCCTTTACTTGTCTAGCCATGGCTATGATCCTTCTTCTCCCAAATTGCTTATTTCATATTTCCTATGTTCCACAGTCTCTACCTCACTTCAGGATTGTGTCATGGCCCTATGTTAGTTTTCTAGTTTCTACAGAAACTCTGTGTTAAATATAAATCAAAATACTTGAAGATATGCTCTACATATGGGGGAGTATATGAGGTGTTTGTCTTTGAGCCTAAGTTAGCTCACTCAGTATAATATTTTCTTGTTCATCCATTTTCCTGCAAATTTCATTTTTTTTGCAGCTCTATATAATTGTGTGGTAAATGTATATATTTCATTTTCATTCTTCCATGGATCAACAGCTAGTCCAGTTGCATTTGTTGAGTAGAACAGCAATGAGCATATCTTTTCAACTATCTCTGTGATAGGACATAAAGTCCTTTGGGTGTATGCTCAGGAGTAGTGTAGCTGGATCATACGATAGATTTTACTTTTTATCATTTTAAGGAATCTCCACACTGATTGCTATAGTTGCTATACTTATCTACAATTCTACCAATGATGTATGAGTGTTTTATTTTCCACATATTGTTACCAGCATTTATTATCATTTTTATTCTTAATGACCATTCTGGCTTGAGTACAATGGACTATCAAAGTAATTTTAATCTAGTCTTATTAAACTATGGCTAATCTTGCTATTTACCATTGCCTATGTTCATTATTTGGTTCTGTGGATCATGTTCACATTTTTGTGACTCTTTTTTCCATTGCCAATAATAAAAACATAACTCTCACCAAAAGAGGACAAAAGGCAATTTATTCTGGAGCAAAATATTAGAGAACATAGCCCAGAAACACAGATTTGGCTAGCCTAAATTTCATTTCCCATCACTGTAACAGTTTTATGATAACAAAACTAATAAAATCACAAATCAACATGTCTTTCAAATACCTAAGTAAAACAAGGTGGGCAAATGTTATTTTGTCACTGAGAAAATGCCACCCACAGTATAAAATAGAAGGATTTGTACCTAAGGAAGGTAGATAGAAACAAAAATGAAAATATGATATCAAAGTAAGTATTACTCATAGGCTCAGAGAGAAACATAGTTTAGGTAAACCAAAACTGAGATGAGAAGAAAACAAGAGGAATTCTTGCTATCATAAGTGCATTATGCAAGTGCAGGGGATGTAATTAGATATATGCATTTAAAAAGAACAGAAAGTATAATTAAAAAATTATAAGCAAGAACTGAAGAGATGCCTCTGTGCTTAGAGACATGTACTGTTTTTGCAAAGCACTGAGTTTGATTCTCAGTCCTCACACTGAGCTGCTCCCATGTCCTTTAACTGACTTAAGAGAAATGGAAGCCCGTGACCTCTGAAGGCACCTGCACTCACATGCACACACTAACCTCAAACATGTAATTAAAATAAAATAAATCTTTTTTTTATTTTCTTTTTTTTTAATTTCTTTTTTTTTTGAACATGAAATGCTTTTTTATAGCATGTTTTACAAGGGGAGGGGGTAAGAGGGACCAGGTGGTGGAAAAGTACAAAATCTTCTTGGCCTGTGCCTTGAAACATGTCATGGTCTATATGGTACACTGCCTTGAATTATGATCTACCTGCTGTTCTTCAGAAGATATGGTACACTGCTTGAGTTATGGTCTCCCTGCTATTCTTAAGAAGACATGGTACTCTGCTTTGAGTCTATCTGCAGTTACTAAGCAGGATCTTGCAGTTGCCAAGCTTCAGAGGACATTGTGCAGGTGGGGAAAGGTAGGGGGTAAGGGTAAGGGCGAGGGTCCTGGCTTCTGGCATCTCCCCCTTCTCTGTTTAGTTAGAGAAGGCGTCTTATGTTCAATCCCAACTATGTGAGTTTTGAATTTGGATGTCTAATTATGGGGGGTCTTAGACAAGTTCACAACCCCAAAACACTGATGTGAGACAAGTCACATCGATGGTCGAAGGCTTTAGGCTGTCGACGATGGGCAACGTCAAGGGACTCTGATGTGGGTGAAAGGAGGGTGAGAGCCCTGTCTTAGGCCATGTAGGCTGTACCCACTCCCAGCACCACGCACTCCTTTTCGGCTGCATTGGGTGGGCCCCTGGGAAGTGGACCTACAATAATCCCGTCATTGGGCTAACTCACAGCCATCCTAGTCTCTTGTAAATGTTCAAGTTACCAACCATTTGTCAGTTTGGGGTGTAATATTGTCATAAAGGAAGGCTCCCCAATGTTAGTGGCCATATCAAGGGTGGCCTTGGTTTAGGAAAAAGCCAATTTTTGTTGTGGTGATCAAGAGGCCAAGCTCTCTAGCGAGAGAAATGAGGGCAAAGCCAGGCATACCACGAACCCTTCTGGAGGGCGTGGAAGTCTAGGGGTCGACCGTAGGGGGAGGCAGGGGAGCTGACAGCTGTGTCAGTCTCCTGCGGAGTCACTTCTGGATCCTCTGCAATTTTCAGCTGATGGTAATGAACTTCAACTGCCTTCTTGATGGCAGCATCAACCTGGTTCCGTGGACGACAGGTCACGGGCTACGATCTCTGTCTTGCTCAATCTTGATGTCGTGCGCACATCCTCTCAATGAGGGTCCGTCCGGATGGGTCCGTGCCTCGAGCCCCATGTCTGGGTGCCACTTGACCTGACCGGCGGGTCCTGGTTATTCGTGGGGGCGAGGAGGACTGCAACCTGCTATTCTTCAGAAGATATGGTACACTGCTTGAGTTATGGTCTCCCTGCTATTCTTCAGATGATATGGTACACTGCTTTGAGTCTATCTGCAGTTGCCAAGCAGGATCTTGCAGTTGCCCAGCTTCAGGGGACCTTGTGCAGGTGGGAAAAGGTAGGGGGTGAGGGTAAGGGCAAGGCTCCTGGCTTCTGGTCCATCTGGATTAGAACTTCTAATAGCAGGCATCACGGGTGATTCAATTTTACCTGGAAAGAAAAAAGAAGGGGATTCTCAGGGAGATTTCTCTTCCCTGGATGTAAATTGTTATTCATCGTATTTATGGTTGGGCCTGGCTTTGTGAGGGTATCTATTTTTTTCATTAATATTTGTGGTAGCCGGTTAGCTGTGCCTTCTGTGGTATTGGGCAGGCATATCAGTCCTCGGCTCCATAAGGGAACTGGGACTGGGGCATTCCCTTTATGGGTATGAGGGTCCTTCCCCATATCTGTGGCAAAGTTTTGTTGGTCTTGGTGGTGCCCGAGGTCACCAACATGGTCAGCAAGAGATTTGCCATGAGCTTTCAGCTTTAGAGAGAGAAAAGTGAACAAGGCATGATGGAGAGTATTTCAGGGGGACTCCTTCTGAGGGGGTACCGTTCCCCCTCTTTTGTTTTTAAAGCCAATTTTTCAGAGTTCTTGTAAAATCAGGGCAGAAGTGCCAACAGTTGCTCCTTCCACACTCAGAGAGTCATGAAGGCCTTATTTAAGGATATATAAATCTATATTAATAATCTTTTGTCAAAGGACTTTTATAGCTCCACTGACAATTAATCAGACTATATGATATATCGATTAGAAATAGCTTTTTCTACTTTTTGTGAGATTACCTCTCTTTTGTCAATTAACTGTTGAGGAAGTTAGGGTTTACCTCTCTCTTGAGAATATTGAACAGAAATTTAAATTCTTTTGTGGAGAGCTTAAAATAGTATCTTAGCCAATTTGCATCTCCTAGAAACTTTTGAAATTAATTTAAAATAAATAGACTCCCTTTTTTTTAAAATCCTTTATCTGTGTGGGGTTTTTATTGGGTATTATACGTATTTACCTTTCAATGTTGTCTCCTTTCTCATTCTCCCCCCAAATCCCTTATCCCCTACCCCTTCCTCCTAATTTTTGTGATGGTGTGCTCCAAACATCCTCCCAGTCCCATCTCCCTGCTCTCAAATTCCAACACAGTAGGGGATCCAAACTTTTGGGGACCTTGGCCCTCCACTTTCACTGGAGTCTAACAAGGTCACCCTCAATTCCCTATACAGGTGCATGAGTCCCTCCCTTTGTGCTCTCTGGTTGGTGGTTTAGACTTTGGGAGTTCTGGTTGAAACTTTTGATGCTCCTTCTAAAAAGGACCAACGCATTCATACTTTGGTCTTCCTTCTTCTATGTGAGTTTTATGTGGTCTATATGAAGATTCTTAGAAATTGTGAGCTTTTGGGCTAATATCCACTTATCAGTGAGTGCATACCATGTATGTTCCTTTGAGATTGGGTCATCTCACTCAAGATGATATTTTCCAGCTCCATCCATTTGCCTAGGAATTTTGTGAACTGATTGTTTTTAATAGCTGAGTAGTACTCCATTGTATAAATGTACCACATTTTCTGCATCCATTCTTCTGTTGAAGGGCATCTGGGTTCTTTCCAACTTCTGGCTATTATAAATAAGGCTGCTATGAACATGGTGGAACATGTGTCCCTGTTGTATGGTGAAACTTCTTTTGGGTATATGCCCAGGAGTGGTATAGCTGGGTCCCCAGGTAACGCTATGTTCAATTTTCTGAGATACCGCCAGACTGCCTTCCATAGTGGTTGTACCAGTTTACAATCCCACCAACAGTGGAGGAGTGTTCCTCTTTCTCCACATCCTCGCCAACATGTACTGTCACCTGTGTTTTTGATCTTAGCCATTCTGACTGGTGTGAGGTGGAATCTCAGTGTTGTTTTCATTTGCATTTCCCTGATGACTAGGGATGCTGAACACTTCTTTAGGTGCTTCTCAACCATTCGAGCTTCCTCAGTTGAGAATTCTTTGTTCAGGTCTGTGCTCCATTTTTTAATAGGGTTCTTTGATTGTCTAGAGTCTAATTTCTTCAGTTCTTTGTATACCTTGGATATTAGCCCGTTATCAGATGTAGGGTAGGTGAATACCTTTTCCCAATCTGTTGGTTGCCGCTCTGTCCTATTGACTGTGTCCTTTGCTTTACAGAAGCTTTGCAGCTTTATGAGGTCCCATTTGTCAATTTTTGGTCTTAGAGCACAGGCCATTGGCGTTCTGTTCAGGAACTTTTTCCCTGTGCCTATGTATTCCAGGCTTTTTCCCAGTTTCTCTTCTATTAGTTTCAGTGTGGCTGGTTTTAGGTGGAAGTCCTTAATCCACTTGGAATTGAGCTTTGTACAAGGAGATAAGTATGGATCAATTTTCATTTTTCTACATGCTGACCACCAGTTGGACCAGCACCATTTGTTGAAAATGCTATCTTTTTTCCATTCGATGGTTTTAGCCCCTTTGTCAAAGATTAAGTTACCATAGGTATGGGGGTTCATTTCTGGGTCTTCTATTCTATTCCACTGATCCTCCTGCCTGTCTCTGTTCCAATACCATGCAGTTTTTATCACTATTGCTTTGTAGTACAGCTTGAAGTCGGGGATGGTGATTCCTCCAGAAGTTCTTTTATTGCTGAGAGTAGTTTTCGCAATCCTGGGTTTTTTGTTATTCCAAATAAATTTTAAGATTGCTCTTTCTATCTCTGAGAAGAATTGAGTGGGAATTTTGATGGGGATTGCATTAAATCTGTAGATGGCTATTGGCAAAATAGCCATTTTTACTATATTAATCCTTCCAATCCATGAGCATGGTAGATCTTTCCATCTTCTGAGATCTGCTTCGATTTCTTTCTTCAGGGGAATGAAGTTCTTGTCATACAGGTCTTTTACTTGCTTGGTTAGGTTCACACCAAGGTATTTTATATTATCTGTGACTATTTTGAAGGGTGTCATTTCCATAATTTCTTTCTCAGCCAGTTTATCTTTTGAGTAGAGAAAGGCTACTGATTTGCTTGAGTTAATTTTATATCCAGCCACTTTGCTAAAGTTGTTTATCAGGTTTAGGAGTTCTCTGGTGGAAGTTTTGGGGTCACTTAAGTACACTATCATATCATCTGCAAATAGTGAGATTTTTGACTTCTTCCTTTCCAATTTGTATCCCTTTGACCTCCTTGTGTTGCCTAATTGCTCTGGCTAGGACTGCCAATACTATATTAAATAAGTAGGGGGAGAGTGGGCAGCCTTGCCTAGTCCCTGATTTTAGTGGGATTGCTTCAAGTTTCTCTCCATTTAGTTTAATGCTGGCTACTGGTTTGCTGTAAATTGCTTTTACTATGTTTAGGTATGGACCTTGAATTCCTGACCTTTCCAAGACTTTTATCATGAAGGGGTGTTGAATTTTGTCAAATGCTTTCTCAGCATCCAGTGAGATGATCATGTGGTTTTTTTCTTTGAGTTTGTTTATATAATGGATTACATTGATGGATTTCCGAATATTGAACCAACCCTGCATTCCTGGGATGAAGCCAACTTGATCGTGATGGATAATTGTTTTGATGTGTTCTTGAATTCGGTTCGCTAGAATTTTATTGAGTAATTTTGCATCAATGTTCATAAGGGAGATTGGCCTGAAGTTCTCTTTCTTTGTTGGGTCTTTGTGTGGCTTAGGTATGAGTGTAATTGTGGCTTCAAAGAATGAGTTGGGTAGTGTACCTTCTGTTTCTATTTTGTGGAATAGTTTGAAAAGAATTGGGATTAGGTCTTCCTTGGAGGTCTGATAGAATTCTGCACTAAAACCGTCTGGTCCCGGGCTTTTCTTTGTAGGGAGACTTTTAATGACTGCTTCTATTTCTTTTGGGGTTATGGGACTGTTTAGATGGTTTATCTGGTCCTGATTTAACATTGGCAACTGGTATTTGTCTAGGAAATTGTCCATTTCATCCAAATTTTCCAATTTTGTTGAATATAGGCTTTTGTAGTAGGATCTGATGATTTTTTTAATTTCCTCAGTTTCTGTTGTTATGTCCCCCTTTTGAGTTCTGATTTTATTAATTTGGATACTGTCTCTCTGCCCTCTGATTAGTCTAGCTAAGGGTTTATCTATCTTGTTGATTTTCTCAAAGAACCAGCTCCTGGTTTTATTGATTCTTTGGATAGTTCTTTTTGTTTCAATTTGGTTGATTTCATCCCTGAGTTTAATTATTTCCTGCCTTCTACTCCTCTTGGGTGTATTAGCTTCTTTTTGTTCTAGGTCTTTCAGGTGCTCTGTCAAGCTGTTAGTGTATGCTCCCTCCAGTTTCTTTTTGTAGGCACTTAGAGCTATGAATTTTCCTCTTAGCACTGCTTTCATTGTATCTCATAGATTTTGGTATGATGTGTCATCATTTTCATTAAATTCTAAAAAGTTTTTAATTTCTTTCTTTATTTCTTCCCTTACCTGATTATCAAGGAGTAGGGTGTTGTTCAGTTTCCATGTAAATGTGGGCTTTCCATTCTCTTTGTCATTTTTGAAGACCAGCCTTAGAGCATGGTGATCTGATAGGATGCAGGGAATTATTTCAATTTTCTTATATCTGTTGAGGCCTGTCTTGTGCCCAATTATATGGTCTATTTTGGAGAAGGTACCATGAGGTGCTGAGAAAAAGGTATATTCTTCTGCTTTAGGGTGAAATGTTCTATAGATATCTGTTAAGTCCATTTGGTTCATAACTTCTGTTAGTTTTACTGTATCTATATTTAGTTTCTGTTTCCATGATTTATCCATTGCTGAGAGTGGGGTGTTGAAGTCTCCCACTATTATTATGTGAGGTGCAATCTGTGTTTTGAGCTTTAGTAAGGTTTCTTTTATGAAATTCGATGCTCTTGTATTTGGCGCATAGATATTCAGAATTGAGAGTTCATGTTGGTTGACTTTTCCTTTGACAAGTATGAAATGCCCTTCCTTATCCTTTTTGATAGTTTTAAGTTGAAAGTTGATTTTATTCGATATTAGAATGGCTACTCCCGCTTGTTTCTTAGTGCCATTTGCTTGAAAAATTGTTTTCCAACCTTTTACTCTAAGGTAGTGTCTGTCTTTGTCACTGAGGTGGGTTTCCTGTAAGCAGCAAAAAGCTGGGTCCTGTTTGCATATCCAGTCCGTTAGCCTATGTCTTTTTATTGGGGAATTGAGTCCATTGATGTTAAGAGATATTAAGGAGAGGGTGTTCTTGCTTCCTGTCATTTTTGCTAATAGTGGAGACATCGTTTGTGTGGTTATCTTCTTTTGGGTTTGATGGAAAAGGATTATTTTCTTGCTCTTTCTGGGGTATGATTGCCCTCCTTGTATTGGAGCTTTCCTGCTATTATCCTTTGTAAAGCTGGATTTGTGGGAAGATACTGTGTAAATTCAGTTTTGTCATGGAATATCTTAGTTTCTCCGTCTATGGTAATTGATAGTTTTGCTGGGTAAAGTAGCTTGGGCTGGCATTTATGTTCTCTTAGGGTTTGTATGATATTTGTCCAGGATCTTCTGGCTTTTATAGTATCTGGTGAGAAGTCAGGTGTAATTCTGATAGGTTTGCCTTTATATGTTATTTGGCCTTTTTCCCTTACTGCTTTTAAAATTCTGTCTTTGTTTTGTACATTTTGAGTCTTGATTATTATGTGACGGGAGGTATTTCTTTTTTGATCTAGTCTGTTTGGCATTCTGTAGGCTTCTTGTGTGATTATGGGCATCTCATTCCTTAGGTTAGGGAAGTTTTCCTCAATAATTTTGTTGAAGATATTTACTGGCCCTTTAAGTTGTGAATCTTCACTCTCATCTATACCTATTATCCTTAGGTTTGGTCTTCTCATTGTGTCCTGGATTTCCTGGATATTTTGAGATAGCAACTTTTTGCATTTTGCATTTTCTTTGATAGTTGTGTCAATATTTTCTAAGGTGTCTTCTGCACCTGAGATTCTTTCTTCTATCTCTTGTATTCTGTTGGTGATGCTTGTGTCTATGACTCCTGATTTCTTTTTTAGGTTTTCTATCTCCAGGATAGTCTCCCTTTGTGATTTCTTTATTGTTTCCACTTCCATTTTTATGTCCTGGATGGTTTTGTTCAATTCCTTCATCTGTTTGTTTGTGTTTTCTTGTAATTCTTTAAAGGATTTTTGTGTTTCTTTAAGGACTTCATCCTGTTTTCCTGTGTTCTCCTCAAGTTTTTTGATAGTGTTATTTACTTCCTTCTTGTAGTCCTCTAGCATCATCATTAGAAGTGATTTTAGATCTGGTTCTTGTTTTCCTGGTGATATGGGGAGTTCAGGACTTTCTAATGTGGGAGAACTAGGTTCTGATAATGGCAAGTACCTTGGGTTGCTGGTGCTTGTGTTCTTGTGCTTGCCTTTCGCCATCTGGATCACCTTTGAGCTATCAGTGCTGTCTCTGACTGGGGCCTGTCTTTCCTATTATCTAGGTTGTGTCAGAACTGTTTGGGATGGGTTTTGCTGCTTGAGTTAGAGATGAGGCCCAAGATGTGCTCGGTGCTCAGGTGGAAACTGGAAGGGGCCGGGGCTCCAGGTCAGGAGCGGATTCCTGGATCCCAATGAGTCCCAGTGGGTCCCAGTGGGTCCTAGTTGCTCCCTGATTGGGGGCGAGCACTGCCACCTCCTAGCCTAAGAAACTGCTTGAGCTAGCTTGAGCCATGGAGAGCCCCGCTTCCTCTAGGTTCTGTGAGATTGAGTGCAGAGCTGACTCCCGGGATCTGCTCTGGCACAGACCGGAAGGAACCCACGCTCCGGGCCTGGAGTGAACTCCTGGGTCCCAGTGGGTTCTAGCCACTCCCTGTTCGGGGGCAAGCACTGCCACCTCCTAGCCCAAGACCCTGCTTGGCACAAAGGTCCTGCGAGCCCTGCTTCCTCTGGAGTCTGCGAGATTGGGTGCAGAGCTGCCTCCCGGGATCCGCGAGTGCTCGGGCCCAGACTGGATGGAGCCCGCTCCGGGCCAGGAGCGAATTCCTGGGTCCCAGTGGGTCCCTGTTGCTCCCTGTTTGGGGTGAGTGCTGCTTTTTCCTTACCTGGGATGCTGCGTGAGTTCAAGCTCCTGGGAGTCCCTGTTTTTCTTGGTTTTCTGTGGTTGGGTACGGAGCTGCTGCCTGCGACCTGCTCTAAGCTCGGGCCCAAACCGGAAGTCGTCCAGCTGTCTTCTATGCTGGTGCTGGCTCCCCTCATAAAATAAATCTTAAAGCAAAATATTGAACAAGATCACAGCAGGGAATATAAATGTTCTTCCTCACTGAACCTCAACTTCAGAGTTTCCCAACATCAGCTAAGTGCTGTGGCATTGACAGTAAACAGATTCAAAGTGCTGTTACCACCTTATATTCAGGCCAACTTCATCCAAATTTATACTCCAAATTCTCTTGTTTCTAATTATTTTCTCAGTCACAAACACCTATTTTATTTTATGTACATATCTGTGATTCACTGTAATTACATTCATTTTGAATTTATCATATCTTTACTCTTGCAAATAGAATGTCCTTATGATTGACCTTTGACTTACAAATACCGCTTTTCTACCTAGAATTTCTAGTTAATTATTGCCATTGACTGATTCAGTTCATTTCTCTGTCAGTGTTTCTGACCCACATTGATCATTGCTGAGGATTTGAGCTGGTCTAAAGTCCTGGAACTAGATATTAGCATTAGCATAAATGTCCACAAGAGGACAGTATAGCTCATGAAAATAGAAAAGAAAAACTGGATCATCAACTTAAAAGATGACCAATCAAATTCAGTCATACTACCCATGAGGTTTCTACAGACTCATTAATGCAGTTAAATAATAATACTTTGCATTTTTTATTACTTTATTCTTATGTTTTTTTTTCTTGGTGGTGTACCACATAAGTATAATCAGTTTAACAAAAGCAATCACTGTATATTTCTTCTCTTGGCATTACTATCAAAGTATCATATCTAGTTTTATTATCAATAATTTATTATTTTTACATAATCAGGATATAATGTGATAATTACACAAGTCTACCATTAAACTAGCTGACACATATCTTGTCAAGCAGTAAAAAATGTTCTTGGTTTAATTTGTTTGTTTTCTGGGGTATTTTCCAGACTTTTCTGAGATCAGAGATTTAAAAACAAGCTACTGAAAGTAATTTTTCCCTTGAAAATATTCTCTTGAGGGAGATTCAGTCTTCTGCCTAGTGGGCCCTCCTAGTTGGTTATCTAAGAGTTTAGATCTAAAAATATGTGGGTGTGGGTGTTCACACACATGTATACATGCAACACTAACTGGGCTAAACAGGTTGTATTTGTATATTTATTCATACATATACATATTCATATATATGTATGAATAAATACAGGTAACAATAGTAATTAGAGAAAACAATGCCATGGATTTGAAAGGGAATGGTGACATCAAAAGATTTGAAAGGGGAGAGTGGTGAAATCGTGTAAATTCAGTATATATCTAAGAAATTATTTAAGTACATTTTCAAAAAGCAATGAGATGGGTAATTCAAGTGATGTCTACACCTCTTTTATCACTGAAGCTTTAGTCATAATTACTCTGAATTCATAAATTTATAATTCTGGTAATTCCAGAATCAACCTGATCATTTAATAGTTAAATGGGTAACAAAAATGACTTACACACATACATACAATTATACACACACACACGCACATGGTGCAGTTTTATTTGGTTTCAAGAAAGACAGCAATTCTGTACTTGATGGCAACATAGATTATTATGTAGGACATTATATAAATGAAATAAGTAGGAACAGAGACACCAATACCTCCTAATCTCACTTATATGTGAAATCTAAACAAGCCAAATTAGCAGAGGATGATGGTCACTACTAAGAGTTGGGATGGGGTATGTGATGTATGGATATGGTTAGAGATATAAACTTTGAGTTTAACATGAGGAGTGAGACTAACATATCTATTTACTTAATGATTATAATTGTTAAAAATCTCTTATACATTTCAAAATTACTGAGAGTAGATTTTAATTATTCTTACTACAAAACTATAATAACAAAGAATGAGTAAAAACAGTCAATCAGATTAAATTAACCATTTTACCATGCACACACATATGGATTTATCAAAATACTACACTGTGTACAATGTTATTCAAAGTATAAGACATTCAGTTAAGCAAAAGAAGCAAAGTAAGGACTTTTATGGAAAGGTATTTCGCTAAAGATATTATCATTTGTCTAGGTTTAGGTGGAAAGACTGCTAGAACCTTCTAGATTTTGTATAATAAAGATTTATAATAGAACAAATTTTTAAAAGATATATTTATTTTTATGTGCATTGGTGTTTTGCCTGCATGTATGTCTGTGAGAGGGTTCCAGTCCCCCTGGAATTACAGACAGTTGTGAACTGCCACATGGGTGCTAGGAATTGAACTCAGGTCCTCTGGAAGAACAATCTGTGCTCTTAATTGCTGAACAGTCTCTTCATCACCCATAATGAAGTGTTTTACATCTGGTGAAGGACATGTGTTAATTTTGTGCTGACAGACTTGAGCAAACATATCATGGATTCTGCCTATGCTGACTAAAGGGCTATGTGTCTGAGGGCAATATCAATTCTCTGTGTTTTGTCTAATGTAAACACAATTCCATGAAACTCAAAATGAACATTGTCCAATCTCCAGGCCCAGGAACTAGCAGTAATTTCCACTTTTTCTCTTATGATTTCTCATTTATATGTAACCCAAAAGTCCTTTTCTACCTTGGTCAATTTTGTCATTGCCATGAATAGTATCTGACAGAAACAACTTAGGGAGGAAGGGTGTGGTTTTGTTCAGAATTACAGATGGTTCAGTTCATCATGCAAGAAAGAGTATACCTAAGTTCTTGAAGGTGGGAGTGTGTGATTGTGATTTCTCATATCTCTGCTGACCAGGAAATAGAGAAATATGGGCTGGAAATAGAGCCAGCCTATACTGCATCACTCTAACCTCCATGGACCTATATCAATCTGTCAGTGATACTTCATGTTGCGAAAGTGCCACCATGTTGTCAGAACAACAACACCACATAGTAAGAAATAATAATGAACCTGTGAGGACATTCCACGTCTTAACCATGACAAGTGACCTTTGGTAGAAGCTTTTTCCTTTCTTTATCTGCTCATTAATATGAAGACATCAGTCAGCTTTGTGTTGTGGTTAATCTCCAACCCAAATAAGACCTATTAAAGAAAACACAACTCAATAATTATGAATATAAGCTGCATGCCTAGATTGGGCAGATTCACCACTACACTACACTATTCCCCAGCTATGAGACCCTTACAACTTGTGGGTTTTTCAGGTTACAAGCTTGTCCTTCTACCTCCTGCTCCTTCATCATCTTCTCCTCCTTCGTCTTCCTCCTCTATTGTCTTCCTCCTCAGTCATCACCCTCTCTCTCTCTCTCTCTCTCTCTCTCTCTCTCTTTTCCCACCAACCTTTATTTCTCCTCCTCCCCTTCTCTGACCAATCACTGGCTCTAGCCTTTATTTTACAAATTAAAGTGGGCAGAAGGTTCAATAGAAATCACCTGTGTACTGATTCACTCCTCTGCAGCCTTTCCCAGGAAAGTGGAATTAACATAAAAATACAAGGCCAGTCTATCCACAGTAGAAGCTTTTTTCTTTCTCTATCTGCTTATTAATATGAAGACACCAGTTAGCTTTGTGCTCAGTTCACTGGAATTAATCTCAGTTTATACTTGTCTACTTACACTTGAGTAGTTTAAATAAAATGTATTCTGTTACAATTAACAAAGATTTGGCTCTGGAGTTCTTTCATAAACAAATTAAAAAACAACACAAAACAAAACAGTTCACTGCATTTTATTGAAATAGATAATGTTTTTAAAAAAGATCAATAGGCTTAGTGTTCTGGACCTTTTCAAACCAAGGCACTAGTGTTTCATTGAGTCTAACGATCAATAATGATAATGTGCATATGTCAGCACTAAACTGAGTGTTTAATTAGAACTGTCCATTTTTAATGGTTGATCATGAGTAAAGTACACGGTAAATCAGGAATTCAAATTCTTATAAAACGTGGAAGATGGTCTCACACAACTTGATCACACTACTACATATCAAAGGGTTATAACTTTTTTCTTCCCTGTTCTCAACAATCTTCTGCTAAATAAATATCATTTATAGCAAGCAAAATAGTAGTTTCCATAGAGGTAAACAAGACCCAGTCACACCTAGAGAATAGTATTTCATTGAGAGTAAACTCATTTGGCAAATAGTGGTAGATGCCTGGCTTCTTGTGACACACTGCAAACTTGTCCCAGAAGACTGCTTTATAAGGGGGCTTCATGAAATATTTTTTATAGATATCCAGCCAATACCCATGTATCTTTGTCTAAAATAGCTGAGGAAAAAATAGATATGAACTTATTAAATTAAGGAAGAAAGATTTATAACTCTGTAAAGATAACAAAAATGAGAATAAAGAGAGAATAAAAATAATTTACCCTCTTCACTTCATTACAGATTTAAAAAAATTGGATATTTTATTTACATTTCAGATGTTATCCCCTTTTCTCATTTACCCCCACCCAGAACCCCCTGTCACCTCCTGCCTCCTCCTGCTTCTATGAGGCTATGCCCCCACCCACACACTCCCACCTCCTTGCCCTCGAATTCCTCCACACTGGGGCATTCCAGCCTTCATGGGACCAAGGACTTCCGCTCCCACCTATGCCCAACAAGGCCATCCTCCCCTACATATAAAACTGGAGCCATGGATCCCTCCTCATGTGCTCCCAGGCTGGTGGTTTAGACCCTGGGAGCTCTGCTTGGTTGGTACTGTTGCTCTCCCCATGGGGCCACAAACCCTTTCAGCTCCTTCAGTCTTCTCTCTCACTCTTCCATTGGGAAACACATGATCATTTCAATAGTTATCTGTGAGCATCTGCCTCTGTATATGTCAGACTCTGGCAGACCTCTAAGGAGACAGCTATATCAGGCTCCTGTCAACAAGCACTTTCTGGCATCCACATCAGTCACCTTTGGTGACTGCACATTGGATGGATTCTCAGGTGGAATGGTCTCCAGACGGCCCCTCCTTCAGTTTCTGTCCTACACTTTGTCTCCATATTTGCTCCCATGAATATTTTATTACTCCTTCTAAGAACGACTGAAGCTCCCACATTTTGGTCTTCCTTCTTCACGATGTTCATGTGGTCTTTGAGTTGCATCTTGGGTATTCTGAGCTTCTGGGCTAATATCCAATTATTAATGAGTGAATATCATGTGTGTTCTTCTATGATTGGGTTATCTCACTCAGGATGATATTTTCTAGTTCCATCCATTTACCTAAGAATTTCTCTAATTTATTGTTTTTAATTGCTGAGTAATACTCTGTTGTGTAAGTGTACCATATTTTCTGTATCCATTCCTCTGTTGAAGGAAATCTGCTTCTTTCCAGCTTCTGGCTATTATAAATAGGGCTGCTATGAACATAGTGAAGTGTATGTCCTTGTTGTACGTTGGAGCATCTTCTGGGTATATGCCCAGAAGTGGTATAGCTGGGTCCTTAGTTAAAACTATTTCTAATTTTCTGAGTAATCACTAGACTGTTTTCCAGGGTGACTGTACCAGCTTGCAATCCCACTAACAATGGAGGAGTTTTCCTCTTTCTCTACATCCTTGCCAGCATCTACTATCACCTGAGTTTTTGATCTTAGCCATTCTGACTGGTGTGATGTGGAATCTCAGGGTTGTTTTGATTTGCATTTCCCTGATGATTAAGGATGCTGAACATTTCTTTAGATGCTTCTCGGCCATTCGATACTCCTCAGATGAGAATTCTTTAGCTCTCTGCCTCATTTTTTAATAAGGTTATTTGGTTGTCTGGAGTCTTTTTTGAGTTCTTTGTATAAATTGGATATTAGCCTTCTGTTGGATGTGGGATTGGTAAAGATCTTTTCCCAATATATTGTTTGCCGTTTTGTCCTATTGACAGTATCCTTTGCCTTACACAAGCTTTGTAATTTTATGAGGTCCCATTTGTCAATTCTTGATCTTATAGCATACGCCATTGGTGTTCTGTTCAGGAACTTTTCTCCTGTGCGTAGGTATTTGAGTGTCTTCCCCACCTTCTCTTCTATTAGTTTCAGTGTATTTGGTTTTATGTGAAGGTCCTTTATCCACTTGGACTTGAGCTTTGTACAAGGAGATAAGAATGCATCAAGTTGCATCCTTCTACATGCTGATTTCCAGTTGAACCAATACCATTTGGCTTGAACACAGGTATTAGAGAAGAGCTAGAGGAGCCAAATAGTTAAAACTAGAGGCTCTATTCAGTTAATCTCTAAGGGGAACATGGACAGTAGAAATTAGGATGTCATGGATGTAGGGTTTGAGTTATCCAAGAGGAAATGTTAAAGATCATGACGTCCAAAGTTGTCCATAATGCATACAGCTCAAGATAATACCACAATTTCCAGACAGGAACAACTATGTGGCAATGTTGATGTACAAGCTTGGAGAAAACTGATAGAGAACTGATATTTGCCAACATGGACACTCAAAAAATATTCACGTGATTTATCATTAACACTATGCAAGCATATTATCTTTCCTAAATATCTTAGATTTTCCATTGCTGCAACAAAACACCATGACTGAAAAGCAAGTTGGGGAGGAAAGGATTTATTCAGCTTATGCTTGTGTATTGCTTTTTATCACCAAATAATTCAGGACTGGAACTCAAACAGAAGGAACCTGGAGGCAGGAGCCAATGCAGAGGTCACAGAGGAGTGCTAGTTCTCCTGGCTTGTTCAAACTGCTTTCTTGTAGAACTTAGGACCACCAACGCAGAGATGGCAGCACCTACAATGGTTTGGGCCCTCCATGTTGATCACTAATTGAGAAAATGACTTACAGCAGGATCTACTGGAGGCATTTTCTCAACAGATTCTTCTTCATTCCTAATGATTCTAGCTTGTGTCAAGTTGGCCCCAAACCAGTCAGTACACTAAATAATAACATGTCCCTGGAGTTGAAAGTTTTGTATTATTATTACTAATATGCTCCTGTTACGGTTGGGATAGTGGTGTCTCATGGCCTATGTTTGGAGATTTTGGCATGTTACTGGTAACTTACTAAGAGATTTTGGAGATTTAGGAAATGGTTCAAAGTAGGAGAAGTGGAGTCATACTCTTGAAAACTTTATTGTGATTTTAACTCTTTTCATATTTTATGATTTCTGCTAGGCATGGAAAAGAATTGTGACCGACCAGGCACTCTGCCATTATGTTCTGTCACATTTTTCACTCAAAGTCTCAAACAACTAAACCCAAGTATCCCAATTAAAAATGGGGTAGAGCTGTAACTAGAGAATTTTTAATACTCACATGGTTGAGAAACACTTAAAATTTCAATGTCCCTAGCCATCTAGAAAATGCAAATCAAAACTATTTTGATATTCCTTGTAAACTTTGTCAAAATGGCTAAGATCAATGAAAAGGACAGCTCATGCTGGCAAGGATGTACAACAAGGGGGGAACTCTTTTATTGCGGGTGGAAGAAGACACAATATGGACATCAAAATAGCAGCTCTTCACAAAATTGAGAATTGATCTACCTGGTCAGATTTTGTTTGTAAATCAAATAATGAGCTATACAGGTAGAGGTGAAAATATGCTTATTAACACAGTACAATGGTTTTGTGCTTTTAACAGCAACCAGAAAGTAGTAAGCATGATTGAACTTTGGCTTCTTGTAGTCAATGGCAATGAAGGAAAAAAAATCAACTGCTTTAATACTTGTAATCTGCATGTATTCACTATTATCAATTAATCATTCCCAGGTGTCACCTTATCTGACACAGAATTTATGGTTAATTATTACCATTTTATCAATCCTTCATTGATCTCCTTTCTCAGAGTGTGACTATGAGAAATGTCACTGTGACTCAGCAGCTTGAGTAAAGCCAAGGTTGTTCTAACTTCATACCAAAATAGACTCAACAGAAAAAACTTCACAAATCATAAGTGCAGGATGTAATCAAAAGTATGTGAATATATCATAAACAGAAGAAGATGATTATTCATGCATTAAGCAGAGATTTTCTACTTAAATCTCTTAATTTTACAAGCCTTGTATTTAGAACAATATAGTTGAGGCAACTTTTACTTGGCTGTGAAAGTACTGGTTTATGAGTACATACAGAATTGCTGTGTATGAAATGTACAAATGAGTACAACTACATTGGCCCTTTCTAACCCGGATAGAAGTAAGTACAAATTGAGGAAAAGTCCCACAAAATATGTAAAACATTAAGACAGCTCACATATTAGGACATTGGGTGAATGTTTACCACAAAAATGGAGAACTACTGACTAACTAAACTCACCTCTGCCACATTCTCTATTTGATTTCTTGTTCAATGAGTTCATCTTCTGAGAATTTCATGCTCCCACTTATCATTAGCTGTACATTCCCAAATACTCAAGGAGACAACAATACTTGGGATGCTGGTGCTAACGATGAAATACTAATATTTTGTGGATCATCCTCTAGGTATCATTTTGTTGCACTGAATCGGGAATGTAGACATTTACCCTATCTCCTGCCAGATGAATGTTTCATCATTAGAAGACTTTCAGAGACTCTGGGGAAGACGTATTTGTCATAATAGCCAGTCTTAATTGTTCTTCAGTAATGTTTCTAGTTATTGTTGGTTTTAAGAATATGTTTTTCGAGCTAAGTTCGCCCTCACAGACTTCCTGGAGCCTCCCTATCTTAGCTTTCCAACTAGGTTCTGAGGTGTCCTTCCTGGATTTCTATTCTGACTCCTAGCCCCCTCCCCACCCCTCCACCCCTGTCCCCTCATACCTGTTCACCACCCTCATTCCATCTTCACCCCCTTTTTCACTCCGTTCCCTCTCTCCACCCACTCCCAGTGACTATCTGCTTCACCTTTTAAATAAGATTCACACATTTCTTGTCCTTATTACCTAGTTTATTTGGATCTGTGGGTTGTAGAATGATTGTCCTGCACTTTATGGCTAATGTCCACTATTAAGTGAGTACATGCCATATGTGTCTTTCTGGGTCTGGGTGACCTCATTCAAGATGATATTCCCAAGTTCCATCCATTTGCTTACAAATTTCATGATGTCTTTGCTTTTAATAGTAGAATAGTATTCCATTATGTAGATGTATCACATTTTCTTCAGTAGAGGGGCATCTATGTTGTTCCAAGTTTGTAGCTATTACTAATAAAACCACTTTTAATATAGTTCAGCAAGTGTTGTTCTGGTACAGTGGGGCATCTTTTGGGTATATTCCCTGGAGTGGGATAGCCTGGTCCTGCTGTAGAACTATTCCTAATTTATTGAGAAACCGCCAAATTGATTTCCTAAGTAGCTGTATAAGTTTGCACTCCTACCAGCAAAGTCAGAGTGCTCCCCTAGCTACACACCCTCTTCAGGATGTGCTGTCACTTGCGTTTTTGATCTTAGACTTTCAGATGGGTATATGATATAATGTCAGAAGTGACAGATCTCCTTTTGCTAGACAAGACTTCAAGTGGAGGGAGTGGACATCAAACACCCATAAAATCTTCAAGTCAAAATTTGTCCTGCCTACAAGATATGCAGGGATATAGATGGAGCAGAGACTGAGTGAAGAGCCAACAAAAGACTTCCCTTACTTGAGACCCAGCCCATGTGAGAGCAACAACCCCGGACACTATTAATGATACTCTGCTGTGCTTGCAGACAGGAATTTAGCATAACTGTCTCCTGAGAGGCTTCATTCAGCAACTGGTGAAAACAGATGCAGAGAATCATATCCAAACATCATGCTGATTTTGAGAAGTCTTGTGGAAGAGTGGAGGATAGAATTGAGTGAACTGGATAGGTCAAGGACGTGACAAGAAGACCTACAGACTCAACTAACCTTGGCCCACAGGGTCTTCAAGAGACTAAACCAGCCAAAGAGTATGCATGGACTGAATCTCGGACCCCTACACGTATAGCAGACACGGAGCTTGGCCTTCATGTGGGTCTTCTAATAATTGGAGCAGGAACTGTCTCTGACTCTGTTGCTTGCCTGGAGTGTCTGTCTGGGCCTCACCAGGAGAGCATGTTCCTGCAGGATGGTGTGGTACCCAAGGGATGCTTCCCCTTCTCCTCAGAGAAAAATGAGGTAAACAGGGCTAGGGATTTGTAATGGAGGGATCAGGGCTGTGATGAGTATGTAAAGTGAATTAAAAATAAATTATTGAAAAATGTTTTCTGTGTTTCATACTGAATGCTGGATTTTATGATTAAAGAGTACTAAGAAATTGTCTTCCAGTTAGCACATTTTGTGTATTATCCATTCTTAACTCATCTTGCATTCATTCTGTAAGTTTGTGAAGGAAATTCTCACGTAACAGTTATATCACCTCATGTTGATGTCTCAGCTTCATGAGCCATCTTCAAAAATAAACTCATGATTGTTTAGTTTACATCCTGTAGTTATGGTTATATTCCTGTCTTTAAGCATTGCTTATATTTAATATAAGCATTATATTTAAAAGAAACATAATGTTACCCAGAAATTTTAAACATGAATACAGTTATATTACTTTTGGCCTAACACAAAAATTCATAGTTGTCCATACTAAAATACTTTCAATACATTACACATTTGGAATATTCTATAAACAGTTTTGAAGCAATTGTGGATTATATTTAAACTTGAATTACCTAATATGTAATTAAAATTTCCACAGTGTGTAAAATTTATCCTCACATGCATGTATTTTTCTATATTGATTTCTATGTAAAGACTAAAAAATTATACTAAATGAAATAATTACTTTATTGTATGTGATAAAATATATTTGTCTTTGTCCATCTCAATTTTCTTTTTTTTTTTTTTTTAATTTTTTTATTGGATGTTTTATTTACATTTCATATGTTGTCCCCTTACCCCATCCCCCACCCACCCAGGAACCCCCAATCTCCTCACACCTCCTCCTTCTTCTTTGTGGATGTAACCTCTATCTACCCCCCCACTCCCACCTCCCCACCCTCAAAACTCCCACCCCCTGGGGCGTCCAGCCTTCATGAGGTCAAGGATCTCATCTTCCACCTGTGCCCAGCAGGGCCCTCCACTCTTATATATTCAGCTAAGGCCCTGGATCCCTCCATAAGTGCTCCCAGGCTGGTGGTTTAGACCCTGGGAGCTGTGGTTGGTTGGTATTGTTGCTCTCCTCATGGGGCCACAAATCCTTTCAGCTCCTTCAGTCTTCACTCTAACTCCTCCACTGAGAACCCCATAATCACTTCAATGGCTAGTTGTGAGCATCTGCCTCTGAATATGTCAGACTCTTGAAGACCTCTGAGGAGACATCCATATCAGGCTCTTATCAGCATGCACTTCCTGACTTCCACATCAGCATCTACCTTTGGTGACTGCACATGGGATGGATACTCAGGTGGAAAGGTCTTCAGACGGCCCCTCCTTCAGTTTTTGTCCCTCGCTTTGTCTCCATATTTGCTCCCTTGAGTATTTTGTTGCTCCTTCTAAGAAGGACCGAATCACCCCCACTTGGTCTTCCTTCTTTATGGACTTCATGTGGCCTGTGAGTTGCATCTTGGGCATTTTAAGGTTCTGGGCTAATATCCAATAATCAGTGAGTGAATACCATGTGTGTTCTTTTGTGATTGGCTTACCTCACTCAGGATGATAATTTCTAGTTCCATCCATTTACCTAGGAACCTCTCAAATTCATTGTTTTTAATAGCTGAGTAATACTCCATTGTGTAAATATACCACATTTTTTTAATCCATTCCTCAGTTGAAGGACATCTGGGTTCTTTCCAGCTCCTGGCTATTATAAATAAGGCTGCTATGAACATAGTTGAGCATATGTCCTTATTATATGTTCGAGCACCTTCTGGGTATATGCCTAGGAGTGGTATAGCTGGATCCTCGGGTAATGCTATGTCCAATTTTCTGAGGAACCGCCACACTGATTTCCAAAGTGGTTGCACCATCTTGCAGTCCCACCAACAATGGAGGAGTGTTCCTCTTTCTCCACACCCTCGCCAGCATCTACTATCACCTGAGTTTTTAATCTTAGCCATTCTGACTGGTGTGAGATGGAATCTCAGGGTTGTTTTGATTTGCATTTCCCTGACGACTAAGGATGCCGAGCATTTCTTTAGGTGCTTCTCGGCCATTCGAGTTTCTTCTGTTGAAAATTCTTTGTTAAGCTCTATACCCCATTTTTTAATAGGGTAATTTGGTTGCCTGGAGTCTAATTTCTTGAGTTCTTTGTATATATTGGATATTAGCCCTCTATCAGATGAAGGATTGGTAAAGATCTTTTCCCAATTTGTTGGTTGTCGTTTTGTCCTATTGACAGTGTCCTTTGCCTTACAGAAACTTTGCAATTTTATGAAGTCCCATTTGTCAATTCTCGATCTTAGAGCATATGCCATTGGAGTTCTGTTCAGGAACTTTTCCCCTGTGCCCAAGTATTCGAGGCTTTTCCCCACCTTCTCTTCTATTAGTTTCAGTGTATCTGGTTTTATGTGGAGGTCCTTTATCCACTTAGATTTGAGCTTTGTACAAGGGGATAAGAATGGATCAATTTTCATTCTTCTACATGTTGTCCTCCAGTTGAACCAGCACCATTTGTTGAAAATGCTGTCCTTTTTCCACTGGACAGTTTTAGCTCCTTTGTCAAAGATCAAGTGACCATAGGAGTGTGGGTTCATTTCTGGGTCTTCAATTCTATTCCATTGATCTTCCTGCCTGTCTCTGTATCAATACCAGGTAGTTTTTATCACTATTGCTCTGTAGTACAGCTTGAGGTCAGGGATGGTGATTCCTCCCGAAGTTCTTTTATTGTTGAGAATAGTTTTCGCTATCCTAGGTTTTTTGTTATTCCATATGAATTTGAGAATTTCCTTTTCTAACTCTGTGAAGAATTGAGTTGGGATTTTAATGGGGATTGCATTGAATCTGTAGATTGCTTTTGGCAAGATGGCCATTTTTATTATATTAATCCTGCCAATCCATGAGCATGGGAGATCTTTCCATCTTCTGAGATCTTCTTCAATTTCTTTCTTCAGAGACTTGAAGTTCTTGTCATACAGGTCTTTCACTTGCTTGGTTAGATTCACACCAAGGTATTTTATATTATTTGCAACTATTGTGAAGGGTGTCATTTCCCTAATTTCTTTTTCAGTCTGTTTATCTTTCATGTAGAGGAAGGCTACTGATTTGTTTGAGTTGATTTTATAACCAGCCACTTTGCTGAAGTTGTTTATCAGGTTTAGGAGTTCTCTGGTGGAAGTTTGGGGGTCACTTAAGTATACTATCATATCATCTGCACATAGCGATATTTTGACTTCTTCCTTTCCTATTTGTATCCCTTTGACTTCTTTTTGCTGTCTAATTGCTCTGGCTAAGACTTCCAGTACTATATTGAATAGGTAGGGGGGAGAGTGGGCAGCCTTGTCTAGTCCCTGATCTTAGTGGGATTGCTTCAAGTTTCTCTCCATTTAGCTTGATGTTGGCTACTGGTTTGCTGTAAATTGCTTTTACTATGTTTAAGTAGGGGCCTTGAATTCCTGATCTTTCCAAGACTTTTATCATGAAGGGATGTTGAATTTTGTCAAATGCTTTCTCAGCATCTAGTGAGATAATCATATGGTTTTTTTCTTTAAGTTTGTTTATATAGTGGATTACATTGATGGATTTCCGAATATTGAACCATCCCTGCATTCCTGGGATAAAACCTACTTGATCATGATGGATGATTGTTTTGATGTGGTCTTGGATGCGGTTTGCTAGAATTTTATTGAGTATTTTTGCATCGATGTTCATAAGGGAGATTGGTCTGAAGTTCTCTTTCTTTGTTGGGTCCTTGTGGGGTTTGGGAATGAGTGTAATTGTAGCTTCATAGAACGAATTGGGTAGTGTTCCTTCTGTCTCTATTTTGTGGAATAGTTTGAAGAGAATTGGTATTAGGTCTTCCTTGAAGGTCTGATAGAATTCAGCACTAAAACCATCAGGTCCTGGGCTTTTTTTAGTGGGGAGACTTTTAATGACTGCTGCTATTTCCTGAGGGGTTATGGGACTATTTAGATGGTTTATCTGCTCCTGGTTTAATTTTGGTACCTGGTATCTGTCTAGGAAATTGTCCATTTCATCCAGGTTTTCCAGTTTTGTTGAGTATAGACCTTTGTAGTAGGATCTGATGATTTTTTTAATTTCTTCCGTTTCTGTTGTTATGTCTCCCTTTTCAGTTCTGATTTTATTAATTTGGATACTCTCTCTGTGCCCTCTGGTTAATCTGGCTAACGGTTTATCTATCTTGTTGATTTTCTCAAAGAACCAACTCCTGGTTTTATTGATATTTTGTATTGTTCTTTCAGTTTCTATTTGGTTGATTTCAGCCCTGAGTTTGATTATTTCCTGCCTTCTACTCCTCCTGGGTGTATTTGCTTCTTTTTGTTCTAGGGCTTTTAGTTGTGCAGTCAACTTGTTAGTGTGTGCTCTTTCCAGTTTCTTTTTGTAGGCACTTAGAGCTATGAGTTTTCCTCTTAGCACTGCCTTCATGGAGTCCCACAAGTTTTGGTATGATGTGTCCTCATTTTCATTGAAATCTAAAAAGTCTTTAATTTCTTTCTTTATTTCTTCCTTGACCAAGTCATCATTGAGTAGAGAGTTGTTCAGTTTCCATGTGCACATGGGTTTTCCATTGGTTTTGTCATTATTAAAGACCAGTCTTATTCCATGGTGATCTGATAAGAGGCAAGGGGTTATTTCAATCTTTTTGTATCTGTAGAGGCTTGTTTTGTGACCAATTATATGGTCTATTTTGGAGAAGGTACCATGAGGTGCTGAGAAAAAGGTATATTCTTTTGTTTTAGGATGAAATGTTCTATAGATGTCTGTTAAGTCCATTCGGTTCATAACTTCTGTTAGTGTCAAAGTGTCTCGGTTTAGTTTCTGTTTCCATGATCTGTCCATTGCTGAGAGTGGGGTGTTGAAATCCCCCACTATTATTGTGTGAGGTGTAATGTGTGTTTTGAGCTTTAGTAAAGTTTCTTTTATGTATGTAGGTGCCCTTGCATTTGGGGCATAGATGTTCAGAATTGAGAGTTCACCTTGGTAGCTTTTTCCTTTGATGAGTATGAAGTGTCCTTCCTTATCTTTTTTGATTAATTTTGGATGGAAGTCGATTTTATTTGATATTAGAATGGCTACTCCAGCTTGTTTCTTGGGACCATTGGCTTGGAAAATTGTTTTCCACCCTTTTATTCTGAGGTAGTGTCTGTCTTTGTCACTGAGGTGTGTTTCTTGTATGCAGCAAAATTCTGGGTCTTGTTTGTGTATCCAGTCTGCTAGTCTGCGTCTTTTTATTGGGGAATTGAGACCATTGATGTTAAGAGATATTAAGGAAAAATGATTGTGGCTTCCTGTTATTTTTGTTATTAGAGGTAAAGTTATGTTTGTATAGTTATCTTCTTTTGGGGTTGTTGGAAGATTACTTCCTTGCTTTTTCTAGGTTGTAGTTTCCCTCCTTGTGTTGGCGTTTTCCATCCATTATCCTTTGAAGTGCTGGGTTTGTGGGAAGATATTGTGCAAATTTGGTTTTGTCATGGAATATCTTGGTTTCACCATCTATATTGATTGAGAGTTTTGCTGGGTATAGTAATCTGGGCTGGCAATTGTGTTCTCTTAGGGTCTGTATGATGTCCGTCCAGGCTCTTCTGGCTTTTATAGTCTCTGGTGAGAAGTCTGGTGTAATTCTTATAGGTCTGCCTTTATATGTTACTTGACCTTTTTCCCTTACTGCTTTTAGTATTTTTTCTTTGTTTTGTGCATCTGATGTTTTGATTATTATGTGACGGGAGGTATTTCTTTTCTGGTCTAGTCTATTTGGTGTTCTGTAGGCTTCTTGTATGTTTATGGGCATCTTGTTCTTGAGGTTAGGGAAATTTTCCTCAATGATTTTGTTGAAGATATTTACTGGCCCTTTAAGTTGGGAATCTTCATTCTCATCTATACCTATTATCCTTAGGTTTGGTCTTCTCATTGTGTCCTGAATTTCCTGGATGTTTTGAGTTAGGAGTTTTTTGCTTTTTTCATTTTCTTTGACAACTGTGTCGATATTTTCCACCGTATCTTCTGCATTTGAGATTCTCTCTTCTATCTCTTGTATTCGGTTGGTGATGCTTGCGTCTGTGACTCCTGATCTCTTTCTTAGGTTTTCTATCTCCATGGTTGTCTCCCTTTGAACTTTCTTTATTGTTTCTATTTCCAGTTTCAGATCCTGAATGTTTTTGTTTAATTCCTTCTTTGTGTTTTCTTGCATTTCTTTAAGGGATTTCTGTGATTCCTCTTTAAGGACTTCTATCTGTTTACTTGTACTCTCCTGTATTTCTTTAAGGGAGTTACTTAATTCCTTCTTATAATCCTCTATCATCATCATGAGAAGTGATTTTAATTCTGAATCCTGCTTTTCAGGTGTGAAGGGGTGTTCAGGGCTTGCTATATTGGGGGAACTGGGCACTGATGATGCCAAGAAACTTTGGTTTCTGTTGCTTATGTTCTTGCGCTTGCCTTTCGCCATCTGGGTAACTCTAGTGGTACCTGCCCTCTCTGTGTAAGATTGGAATCTGTATTTCCAGTTATCTTGCTTATTGCAGAGCTCCTCGGAGTCCAGAGGTCTCTGTGGTCTTATGCCCCTAATCTCCCGGGTGGAAGAACTCCTGGGACTCAGGCCACCTCTTGGATCTGGTAATCCTTCTGTTCTGAGTGCAGTGGCTCCTCGGCTGCTCTGAGTGCAGTGGGTTCTCGATGACTCAGGATTCAGTTTCAGCTGCTCTGAGTGCAGTGGCTCCTAGATGACTCAGGATTCAGTTTCTCCACAGGACAGGAGCAGACCAACTCTGTGTCAGCTGCTCTGAGTGCAGTGGCTCCAGCTGCTCTGAGTGCAGTGGGTCCCTGATGACTCAGAATTCAGTTTCAGCTGCTCTGAGTGCTGTGGCTCCTGGATGACTCAGGATTCAGTTTCTCCACAGGACAGGAGCAGACCGACTCTGTGTCTGCTCCAGTCCAAGGGACCAGGCAGGGGCCGAAGGGAAGTGGAATTCCGGAGGGGCGGGGTTTGGGTAGCTGCTGTGCCCTGGATGTCCCTGGCTCCCAGATGTATCTCTGGGGCTTAGGGAGTGAGATGGAGTTCTTACCAGCTGCTCTGAGTGCAGTGGCTCCTGGATGACTCAGGATTCAGTTTCTCCACAGGACAGGAGCAGACCGACTCTGTGTCTGCTCCAGTCCAAGGGACCAGGCAGGGGCCGAAGGGCTCAATTTTCTTTTGTGAACATATCCATGTGTCTGTGATTGTGAGTGTTTGAGTGTGTCTCCAAAAATGGGCTTTTGCTCCATAATTATTAAACACCATAAAAAGTATCACATGGGTGAAAGAATGAGTGACACCTCACAGAATTTGTTACTAATTCCAACTGACCTCATATGGCCAATATAACAACCAACCAAACAAACAAACAAATAAACAAACAACACTGTTGAGAATTGGAAGGTTGTTTCCAGCATTTAAAGTAGATATTTGTTTCATAAGGTTTTTTTCAACATATTTATTGTTTTCAACATTTATTGCTGTGACATAGTGTGGTGATTAGAAAGAAAATGACCCTCATAGTCTCATAGGTAATGACACTATTAGGAGGTGAGGCATTGTTGGAGGAAGTGTATCATTTGGAAAACTGAGGTTTCAGAAGCTCAAGGTAGGCTTTGTGGCTCATTGTTTCTTCCTCCAGATCACCAGCACCATGTTTGCATGCACATCACCATGCCGACTACTGTGATGATAACGGACTAAACCTCCTTCAGCTGTAAACTAGCCCCAATCAAATGTTTTCCTTTATAAGAGTTGCTATGGTCATGTTGTCTCTTCACAGTAATAACATCCTAACTAGGACACATGCATGAACACGTGAATTACTTTTGGGTCAGGGTCATGGAAAGGTACATAATTTAGGAGATTACAGCTACACTTAAGATTAGACTGTAAAACCTAATTGCATAAAGACAAGTTAAACAAATCAGATGAGGACAAAGCAGACTATCAATCTTGAGCCTTAAGTGACCTCAAGGTGAATTATTAACTCTGGACTAAAGTTATAGCAAAAGTTCTAGTTTTTTTGAATATTTCTATAATAATGCATTGCCACACAGAGAGTTCTCAAATTATGAAGTAAAAGGATTTCTAAAGGTGTTCATTGTCTTTACAATTAGAAAAATGCAGATTAAATCAATTTTGTGTTTTTATCTTATCCCAGGTAGAATAACTAAGATGAGGAAAATGATGGACAATAAATGCTGGTGAAGATGTGGGGGAAAGGGAACCCACATTTAATGTTAGTGAGATTCAAAGCAGTGTCATCATTCTTGATACCAGCTTGGAGAATTCTAAGAAAACTAAAAATATGTCTGTAATGTCACCCAGGTATACTGTCCTTGGTATGTGCCCAAAGAACTCCATGTTTCTGGTGTGGCACAGTAATATCCACTGGAAACACTGTCATGAAGCCAGCACAGCTGTTTGACACAGTTCAGGCAAACCTGGGCCAAGTGCCTCAATCACTATCTTTCTATCTCTAGCTTGTGGGTTTTGGTCTTTTATGTGTTTCATTCTTGGGGACTTTCTGCACTATGATTCATTTCATGTCTTTTTCTGAGAAAATTATGTCTGAGTCTTTTTGGGAAAGTCCTAAAATTAACTTTTTTGGACTACTGTTTGTATGTCTTCTTTATGCCCTGGAGATCATTAACCACAGATAAGTACATAGCTAAATGAGGCCATTACAAATGGAATCTTCCCATGAGCAAACTCAAACAATATACTTAGTGCAGGGCAAACAGCAACAATTGGCAAACTCTGATCAGTCAGGAGAAAAGGTTACAGATTCAAGGCCCCCCTTTACAATATGCTTAGAGCTCTCTAAAAATGTAGTTTAGAGGTAGTGTGTTTATTTCCTACATTATTTTCATAGCTGCTATTATTAATAATCATACTCAAGTTTTGCATTAAAAAGCACTGTAGAAAACTTTTTCATGTATCTCAGTTTTACTGAGCAATAGAAATGCTGTTCAGTTGGATTCTTTCTTCGGTGTTCTTTGCAGACTGTGCTCTAAGTGTAAAAATTCTAAGTGTAGATATTACAGTTCAGATCTTGAGAACCTTTTACTATTTAAAATATTCTCTCTAGCACAGGTACTATGCTGTGATGCGAAAATTTCACGTTGAATCCTGATTATTCATTTTTTTGGCAATTATTATTCTCTATGTTTTTAACGGGAAATTAATGTAAGTGTACTCTTAAGTTTGTGTAGCACATCAACTAAAAGTGACAGGCTTTTTGTACTACAACACCAAGCATCAAGCACTCTGAATTGAGCATGAGGTACTCAGCTAGTATTTTTAGCTGTGCAGGCCATTTTCTGTTGTGCATTTTCGTACTGTCCAACAGCACAAGACTATTCAATGAAAAGCATATTCAAGGTGTCTGTCATGTGGTGAAAAAAGTGTTTTACCTTTCCAACAAAATGTTTATTGGACGATGTAGTTTTCAGTGGGAATTATCTTAGGAAACATCTTGAGACTGTGTAATAAGCTAACAAAAATTTCTTGAAGTACTTTGTTTACACTTTCAGAGAAGACAGGGAGTGAGGATAAAAGGAGAGAGTCTGTGAGGGAAGGGAGAGGAGGGAGACAGCATTTGGGATGTACAAACAAACAAAAAACAAACAAATACATGTATAAAAAAGAAAAGAAAAATATTTATTTTTATCCTCATGTAGCAGATAGGACTTGTACCTAGACTAGATCAACTTTAGGCTTACACTTGTATTTTGTCATGGAGTCTGTCTTTAAAGAGGATTTAACTTTCAACGTTGACTGCACGCACCTATGCCTCTGTGAAACTGTGAACTGTACACTGTTCTATTGTTAGGACATTTAAGAAATTTTTTTTCCCTTACTCCAAGGCATTTTAAAAATTCCCATTTCTTTAATTCCCCTCTACTTGTGTTTTAGTGTTCTTTAAACTTCACTTTGTATTCACTGTTTTTGTTGTTTTGTTGTTGGTAGTGTTTTCTGATTGTGTATGTGTTATGAACCCTCTTTCCTTTACTGTAGTAGTTTCAATAAAACCTGCTTTGTTACTTTTTAAAGGAATCGATCATATATCTGTCTGTCTGTCTGTCTGTCTGTCTGTCTATATCATCTATCTATCTACCTACCATCTACCTGTCTATTTATTTTGCCTTATTACTTTAGAAATGGATCATGTTCTTCTTTTTCTTTTTGCAGACACTGATAGTCCATTTTATTCAATTTTATTTTGAAAATGATATCTGAAAGTTCACAATAAAAACTTGATACTTCCTATTCTTCTCCCATAAACAAGTTGGTGTTTCAGAGGTTATTATTCTCAGCATTATTACATTGATAAATCAACACAAAAACAACTTATGTAAGAAGATAAAAATTTAAAATGGTTAATTTCTTAACTTATGGAGTAAAATATGTAGATAGATCAAGTAGCTCAATTCCTTTTAAAACAAGAAGCATCTGATACATAGTTCTAGCATTGAATAGAATAGTATTACCCATCATGACCACAGATCAGAGCCTTCCTTCTTAAAGAGCCCTAGTCTTTTTTATTCTTTCTCTTCTTTACAAAGAACCGGTAAACAAACAGACAGCATTTTACAGCAAGGAAAGCAATGGCCACCACACAGGTGAGTAGGAATCCAATCACATCCAGAGAGTGGTACTGGTACCAGGTGAGGTTATGGCCAAGTGGTCTCAGGTGCTTGGCCCCTTTGTGACGCATGACAAACTCAATCCAGAAGACTGCTCTGTCTAGGGGCTTCATAGGCTGGTCATGGTGAATGGTTGACAACCACATCACATTCTCTTTATAGCTAAAGGAAAATACAATGGACATTTTCTTACAGAGTGAATATGAAAATATATGTGTATAAAGTTATATGCATCATAAAGTTGATTACATGAAAGCATAAGGGAAGTGATTGTGGTCACCTATCACTGTCAAGATCTTATTAAATAATGTGTAAGCTAGAACTTCTTCAACACAGAGAGTTAAATATATAAACAGAAATGCTAGGAAGAAAATAAATACTCATAAATAAGAGATTGGAATAAGTTAAGGCCCCAAAGCAAAATAAACAAAATCAAAAGGAGCTAGTTTTGAGGTTTAGAAGTATGAGTCAAGCAGAAAGCAATTATTAGTGTAGCTGGTGTTAAGAGTTCAGAACAGTAGAACAATTTGGAAATGAGTGACAAATCCAGGCCATTTCCTCTGTGGTGCATATCTGAAGAAAGCTGATAAGGAGTTGGAATTGATGAGGAATTTGTACAAATCACTTATTAGTCCTTATTGATTATAAATATAGATGTGCAGTGATTGCCCCTTTGCTGACTTGGTCCTTTCATAAATATCTCCTTCTGGTTGTGAGTTGTTCAATATAAATAATAAAACTACACTTTTCTTTATTACTAAAATTGTTCTGGCTCTTGGAATACTTCGAGTTAGTCTTGCTGTAAAGTGGAGTTAGAGTAGATTCTTGCTACTACTGTTTGTTCTTTTCTGTGTCATGATTTTTGGTTTTAAGAATTCTTAATATTTTACATTGAAACATTGAAGAGATATTTGATTATAGTAGTGATATGATAACATACCAGCAAGAGGTTTATTTATAGACATTGATCATCAAGTTTAAAGCTTAATGTACTGTCTCATAACACAGAACCAGTGGCAATAGATGCAGTTTCCCTTCTTGTTATTTATAATATAGTCAAGAAAGGCAGCCATAAAATATCCAGAAAGAAGATAGTGTTTTTTGAGACAGTTGCAGCAGTAGTAATATATTGTTATACAGGAGATGAGGTCTATGACAAGGATGTTGTACAATTTACTAAAGATGAATTCAATGTGCCATAAGACTTCAAAATGTATTGCCTATTTAAAAATAATCTCCATTTTCCAATGCCATCATCGTGTCTATTAAATATTAGAAATGTAGACAAATATGTATACACAAGAGTTTTATATTTGACCATCAAGAAAAGAGGGGGGGATGAGTTAGGGGGCTTGCAGAGGGGAAACCGAGAAGGGGGACAACATTTGAAAGTTAACAAATAAAATAACCAAGAAAAAAAAAAAGAAAAAATTATTTTCCAAAAGCTGTAACAAGAAAATTTGTTTCACAAAATGCATATTAGAATGATTAACATCTACTTACATTGAGTTAGCTTGGTTTAAAATTTGCCTATTGCTTATTTATCACCAATATACTTCTAAACAAATGTTTGTATTTTTATGCATGAAATACATGCATAATATCTGTGATGAATGGAATTACATGACTAGGAAGCATAATTTAACTAAATGCATGCTCCGAAGTAATTTGGAAAGTAAATAATTACTTTGTAAGATATTTGGCAATTACACAGCAATATGCTAAGTTCTCTCTTTTCAAAGAGATGAAGAGAGCAATCACAAGTGGGGAGGGAGGAAGGTACCTAGGAGGGAAAGTGGACAGGGGTCGGGTGGGGGAGAAGGGATCTCCATCTAGTATTGCATGAGGGAAAAGGACTGAAGCCCTGAGGGAATGAAAACAGGCAACCTAGGGAGGTAGAAGGTTGAGGGAACCCTCCAGAATGCACCAGAGACCTGGAGGTGAGAAACTTTCAGGACTCAAAGGAAGGGACCTTAGATGAAATGCCCAACAGTAGGGAGAAGAAAGTTATGCAGCCCAACTCCAGCAGGAAGACAGGGCATCAAATGAGGGAGGGTGTTGCCATCCCACACTCAAAACTCCTACCCATAATTATTCCTGTGTGAAAGAACTGCAGGGATGGAAACGGAGAGGAGCCTGAGGAAAAGAAGGTCCAGCAACAGGCCCAAAGTGGGATACAGCTCAAGGGGAGACCCTATGGCCTGACAATATTACTGAGACTATGGAGTGCTCACAAAAAGGGGCCTCCTCAGAAGACCCAACAAGCAGCTGAAAGAGTCAGATGCAGATAGTTGCACCTTACCAATGGACAGAAGGTGCTGACCCCTATGGCTGAATTAGGGAAAGGCAGAAAGAATCTGAGGAGGAGGGTCACCCTGTAGGAGGACCAGTAGTCTCAATTAATCTGGAACCCCGAGATCACTCAAACACTGGACCACCATCCAGGCAGCATACACCAGCTGATATGAGGTCCTCAACACATATACAGCAGAGGACTGCTGGGTCTGTGTTCAATCAGAAATAATGTACCTAACTCTCAAGAGACTGGAGGCTCCTGGGAGTTTAGAGGTCGGGTAGGGTGTGGGGGTAGGGACATCCTAGTTTAGAGAGGGGGTGAGGAGAAGGTATGGGATGTGGAACAGTCGGAGGGTAGACCATGGGGTGGGGAATTAAATCTGGAGTCTGAAATAAATAAATAAATAAATAAATAAATAAATAAATAAATAAAATAAATTTTACAATTCTTCCAAAAAGGCAACCATAACTTAAAACTTAAGGATGTGCACAATTTACAAGTAGAACCATCTTTTCCTGATGTTATTGAGTAAAAATCACAAGGTCTATTTTTTTAGCACATATCAATGATGAAACAAAATATTGACAGAGACAAAATTGGAAGCATTAAATATAATTGGAATTAGAGATTATTGTTAACTTTCTGACTAGCAAAAAGCAAATTTGAGGAGATGTTTTAAAGAAAAAGAAAAATGATAGCTATCTTCAATTGTTTCACTCTACCAAAATTTCAACTATCAGTAGGTATTTTAACTTATAAGACTATACTTACTCTACAATTAAAATCTACCAAGTTCTCATGCTGAGAATACCAGTTGTAATAGTAATAGAAGTTACATATTGCCATTATAACTTTGCTACTTGCCTGTTCCGTCCCCACAACTCACCTGTTATGAGCCTCTGATTCTTTCCATTATATATGGAATATTTCATCCTCCAACTATTCCACACCCCATACCTCTTTCCTACACCCTCTCTCCATGAGGATGTCCCCACCCGCACCCCCACCCCACCTGAACTTTAAACTCCCAGGTGTGTGTGTGTGTGTGCGCGTGTGTGCGTGTGTATATATTTTTCAATAATTTGAATTATCCTAAAACTCTGAAATTTTTTTTGTTAGTATAACAACTTAAAAGCACTTTTGTCTTGCATGTTGGTAAAATTTTGTTATTCCAGAGCTTTGCAGGATGAAAGAGAAATATGTCAAGTTAAATTAGGACTCTCAAACAAAAATAATGAAAAAAAAAAAACCCGAAAACCACATAGACATTCCCTTGCTGTCTAATTCAGCTGTTTATTGTCATCATTATTTCTTTCTTCAGGTTAATTTCTGCTTCTTGGATCTTCCCATGAGAAATCTAAAATAAATGGGCTTGTCACACAGGGCAATGAACTTGTTCAGAATGCATGTGTAAAGTTCTGGGTTCCAATAAAATACAAATAAATAAATATACTGTTATACTCACGAAGGGTTATTGATGACAGCCTTCAGTGCATTGAGCAAATCTGAGCTGGACATTGTATGGAAGTCTACAGAAACAGCTGCTCCTTTGGCCACCATGTGGGCAATATTGTCATGTTGTTCTGCAAACAAAGGGATGCCAACCATGGGGACTCCGTGATGGATCGCCTCATAGATGCCATTGGCTCCACCATGAGTTACAAAAGCTTTAGTTTTTGGATGACCTAAGATCATAAGAACGTCAGAAAATATACTCATTAGAAGTCTTACATATAAGTGTGTAAAAAGAGGCAGTGTATTTTTTAATATAAAAAGTTAAATTCAATTGCCTAAATTGGTTTAATATCTCAGAGTATGAAGTACCTTCCTGCATAGAAGCATAAGTGAGAGTAAGCTGTATCTTAGGTTTTCTTTATTTTGGAGCTAGGGCTTATGGAAGAAGTAGATGGAGGAGGAGTCACAGATGTGGTATATGTTCTGGTATGAGGTTTGTGATGAAAAGTGCTTATCACTTGAACACACAAAGTACATATTGGATGGAGGAAATGAATGTCTGAGACCATCTTGTGTTTGTTATAACACAAGAGTTCTTATGTTCTTAGTACCACTCATTGTTTTCTGACTCTTCCTTCCATTGCCCTCCTCCCCTCCCAAAGTAAAAAATGCAACTCAAGAAGCTTGAAAAGTCAATAGGGAAATAACAATAATAGGTTTGCTTATTAGCACACACATACACTTTCTGTCTTTTTGTTTCTGCCTGCTTCCTTGTTTGCCTGCCTGTCTGTCCACCTGCACAAGCACCCATCTGTCTGTCTGTCTGTCTGTCTGTCTGTCTGTCTGTTGTCTGTCCCTGTGTCTCTGTCTCTCTTTTTTTCTGTCTCTGTCTCTGTCTCTGTCTGTCTCTGTCTCTCTGTCTCTGTCTGTCTCTGTCTCTCTCTGTCTATGTCTCTCTCTCTCTCTCTCTCTCTCTCTCTCTCTCTCTCTCTCTGTGTGTGTGTGTGTGTGTGTGTGTGTGTAGTTTGGATGGAGTTTTGCAAAGTGAGGTGATACTGCTGCTCTCAGGAGCCAACCCAGTGTCAGGAAAGAAAAACTTCACTTTGAGTTTTTGGGTCACAGGTTGTGTGGGCAGTTGTTGGGTTGCCTGTTAAGGGTGGGAGGGGGTGGTCTAGTACTTTCTCCAAACAATATAAACTTCCCTCCTGAGAGGCAATCATTGTCTCTCAGAGCTTGAAGATAAGGCCTCACTGCTGAAGACATAATACACATCAGACATACGGCCATAAGGAATTGAGATGAAACTGACTTGGACACGTCTTCTCTAAGGATTTTCATAGTATTGGAATTGCTATATAAGATCTTAGGGAGAAACATCTCTTGCTTCCTGTTAGGAGGTCCCACAAAAACAAGCTACACAACTATAACATATTCAGAGGGCCTGGGTTAGACCTACACAGGCTCTGTGATTCTTAGTTCAGTCTTTGAGTCCCTATGAGCCTATTGATTCTGTGATTTGTGTTTTCAGTATTTGATTCTCAGGGTCTTACCAAGAAGGTCATTCTGGGGCATCCACTTGAACACCCGAGTATTGGGTCCTAAGGTGTCTGGTTTCTTGCCCTCAAATCTCCAAAGAACCTGTTAGATGTTAGATAATAATTTATGTAAGGATTCAAAATTTAAAATATACTATTTTAAAAGTTAGACACTGCTTAACTAAAAGTGCCTTTTATAGCACAGATGTGGAAATCAGGAAAGGAGTCATTAAGAACTATCAAAAACCTGAGACACAGACTGTACTAGCATCATCTGTGTTTCTTTCTAAATTTAATCACATTTAATGTAATCATGACTTGCCTTATTGAGCTATGTGCACAAATGAATTAGTTAATGAAATATGAATGTACTTAAGAAACATTTAAGTTTATTTACTATAGTACTTCTAATTTTCCCTTTTCAATTCCATGCTAGAATAAAATAACCCATTTATATTCACTTGTCCTATGTTATTTTAAAAGAGTTTAGCATTTAAAAAATATTATTTGTTATTAATTTTGGCAAGTATTCCATATCCACCAATCTCACTGTTTAGAAGTTTCTGGAAAGGTACCAAGATGCCAAATTAGAGAATGGAGTCATCTGTCTGTATGATCCTGGGAATAGCCTCACAGACTGTAGGTGTTTACATTGGCCATTAACCTGGCCATGACTTTGTCACCTTTGTCCACATTCATATTCATGATTGGCATAGTGTGGTTGCTGTCACAGTATTTCTATGAGTAGAGAGGTCCACACCCTTGCTTGTACCACACAAACTGGAGTGATTCTTGAAATCCCAAGCTACCCTCACAAATTGGAGCTTTGCTTACATATTTACTATCTGTCTGCTGTGACATGTTAAAACTTAACTTTGGGACTTCAGTGAGAACCAGCATGAGGATTATAGGTGACTTCATGCAATACAAAACAACACTCTAGTTTCTAAGTATTCGGGATTAAAGTTCATCTGTGGTAAATTATCTTTATATACCTTACGAAGAGAGAACCACCTGGACCTTTTCTGGTATAAAGCTCATTTCTACTGGACTCTCTCTTATTTCTCTACTTCTTCCTAAATGGGAGGTATTTTACTCTACTGTGGTAGAGACATAGTCCCACGGATGATATTTGATCATGTATTGTTGGTTAATCATAAGGACAGGGACCATTCCACCTTCACTTTTACGTCTTGTGCTTTCAGACTTTGATAGGCTCCTCTTTAGAAGGCCTGATCTTTCCTTTTGTTTCTCTTAAACACGATGGAAGGGACTGTGATGGTGAACCTTGGTCTCCCTTTCTCCAAACAGCTTCTCGAATGGTAACTAAGTAACCCTATATTAGTGTTTTTTGTAAATACTGCAGGGTTACCTGGGGAGTCTTCATGTTACACTGCAGATTCTCCGCCTCTCACAATCTGCTAGTAAAGTTATTAAATCAAATATTTTTTTAAATAAATGGATTCCTGAATTTCTGTATTCAGACAAGGCTTAAGCAAAATGAACAAGTGACTGATAACAGTTTAGTTACTTGGTGTAGTTCCTCTTACAATAGCTGTGCTCACCACGCTTCTCGGTGATCACAGGTTTATGTCAGCATTACCATCAATTAAAAGAACACAGTCTAAAAAATTTCAAATTCTTATTTTTAAACTGGCTAAGGCAAATCATAACACTTGATTTGGCATAAAGGAACATTTTAGAATTGGACCTTTCCACACTTTCATAAACTCAGTAGATAGCTGGCTCCCATTGGGGCGCCATTTTACCTTTTGTGGAATCTGCGCCAGGGCTGATGCAATTGTGTTGGCCCTTTCTTGTGTTATGTTCCTGATCATCGACCCCAGGGAAAACACCACCACACCATGTTCGCCTGAGCTCTGTGCAAACTCTTCCATTTCCTGTGAAGACAGAGAATGTTTTACTGCCAAAATCAACAGCATAGGAAACACTATTGAAATTGCTGTTAAAATCTAAGAGAAAAATGAAGTATTATAAGAATGATAAGTACCAGTGGTGAAACATATAAAAGATAATCATTGCTGTCTTAGTCATCCTATGTTCATGGGGAGCACCACTATGTATATTTATATATTGGAGCAACAAGCATTCCAAGTATTATCTTCTGAAAAATTAAAATTATAAGATGTACATCATATGATGTGATCTGAAAATTGTAATCCTCATTGACATTTTTTTTTAGCCTATAGAGAATATGATTTCTCCATTTCTTCATTTCCATATAAACTTTCTGTGACTGGTCACTTAATGTAAATGACAGTGATATAAAACTATTCTATGAAGTATATGTATATAAGTTACTCAGTATGAACTTTTTACCCTAGTTGATTTAAGGTATTAAAGGATTTGGTAAAACAATTCCAAAAATGTGATAATTACATATAGAATTTACATAATCATTTTGTAAAGCTGTTTTTGTAAAATTATGATGCATATTGATTATATAATAGTTGATTTTACTTTGTATAGCTTAGATACATATACTATGTAGTGTTTGTTTATAGATATTAACAAGACAGTTTATTCAATTTTTAACTTCTGATTTCTTTTCTTACAAATGATTTTCTTTTAACTTTTATTTTATAGCATTTATATTTTGCCTGCAAGTATATCTGTGGGGTGGTATCAGATTCTCTGGAACTGGAGTTACAGACAGTTTTTAGCTGCCATGTGGAGGCTGGACATTGAACCTCTATCCTCTGGAAGAGCAGCCCATGATCTTTAATAGGTGAGTCATCTCTCTATCCCCTGATTATCTTTTAAAGGAAAGAAGTCACAAGAACAATTGATAAGCAATAGAAAAGCAGGGAATTGTGGAAGGCAAAAAATTAAGAGAAATTTTTATTGAGTGATATAATTTATATTGAGAGAGAGGGAGAGAGAGAGAGAGAGAGAGAGAGAGAGAGAGAGAGAGAGAGAGAGAATAAATAGCAACCAAGCCGGGCAGTGGTGGTGCATGCCTTTAATCCCAGCACTTGGAAGGTGGAGGCAGGCAGATTTTTGAATTCGAGGCCAGCTTGGTCTACAGCGAGAGTTCCAGGACAGCCAGGCCAGGGCTTTACAGAGAAATCCTATCTCCAAAAACCAAACCAAACCAAGCCAAACCAAACCAAACCAAACCAAACCAAACCAAACCAAACAAAATAAAATAAAATAAAATAAACAGCAACCAAGAGAAGGGCAGAGGACAAAAAATAAACTTCATAAGTGTTTCTCTTCTGGCCCACTGTGAGAAACAGTGTCATGAAGCCAGGACAACTATCTGACACAGTCCAGTAAAGGTGAGGCAAATGGTGTCTTCACCATTGTGCTGGCTTTCTTTCGTTCTTTCTAGACAGGGTTTCTCTGTGTAGCCCTGGCTGTCTTGGAACTCACTCTGTAGACCAGGCTGGCCTCGAACTCAGAAATCTGCCTGTCTCTGCCTCCCAAGCGCTGGGATTAAAGGCGTGCGCCACTACTGTCCAGCTTGTGCTGGCTTTAATCCTAGGTTTCTGATCTCTTTATGTTGCATTTGTGGGAGACTTTATACATTATTATTCATTTATGTCTTTTTCCCAGAATATTATTTCTGTTCTCAAAGAAGTAACCTTATCTGGCCCTACTTGGGAGTCTTCCTTGCTATGGAGATCGAGAACAGCACAAAAAATTGGATCACTCGAGAGTTCTCTTGGTACACGTGACCCTAAGCAAACTCAAAAACAATAGATTTGGGAACAGATCAGATTGCAGGCTCCCTCCTACCTGTAGTCAACAGAAGATTGCCCCCAGAAAATAAAAACATAGTAACAATGTTAGTTTGCCTAAAACAACGTGATATAAAAGAAATACAAGAATTTGCCAATCATAAGGAGACTGACTCACACTGTTACAGTGAGGTCATTTAACTAGAAAACAAATGAATAGAACAAGTCAAGCTGCAGCATGGGAGAGCTTTGAAAACTTTAAACCAGGCCAACTCACAAGTTGTACTTGAACCAGTATACATTGTTCAAGGCTTGGGAACTTGCCTAGACTGACTCAGATACTTTTCTACCCGTTTACCGTTTCACTTTTATAGGGAATACGATCTCATATGTCTTAAACACTCATGTACTCTAAAATGATTTGAGATCGGTAATACTTTTTCTCTGTGTCCTTTTAACACTTTCCCGGGGACAAGATGATTATGATTGATATTTCTTTTAAAATCGTAAATTTGCCTCTTTTGTGGAGTCTGTATAAATAAACATCCCAGTTGCTACTCAGTCAGAGAGGCAAGATTCTCCCAGCCCTAGTCTCTGACTCATTCATCCAAAATCCCTTCTGCCAGTTCCTTATCTCTTTTGCAGGGACCTGTCTGAATCCTTGGGCTGTCCCCTGGCACTTTTCTACCATTTTTGGTTATTTCTAGGGATGAAACTCAGGTTATCAGACTTTTAGGCTAGTCTTTTGCCTGCTGAGTCATCTTTCCAGACTGAATAGAGAAATTTCAACACAGAATAATAAAGTTTACAATATATAACTTAGGTTAAAATCTTATTTGTGAAACATAATAACAACAGTTATTATTACCAATTATGATTATTGTATTGTTGCACACTGTTTTCATTGTCTTCTTTCACTTGTTCTAATAACACTATAACTAATAACTATAACTATAACTAATAACTAATAACACTGAGTGCTTCTCTAAGGAAACTGAGAAATCATTCAAGTACAGGATAAATGTCCAAAACCTACATGCACATGAAATTGGCCTTTGATCATAGAAAATCACTGTGCATAGTCTAAATGATTAAGTTTTAATTGTTATTTGGATAGTAACCATAGAAGACTCCTTCAGTGGCCAGTGAGATGGCTCAGTTGGTAGGATTCTTTTTGCCGACCTTGATGGCCTGAATCTCGCTCTTGTAATTCACCAGCTGGAAGAAAGAATAGACTCCCCCATTTATACACGTGCCATGAAGCTCTCCTCCCTGAATGTGCACACATGCTTCATACAAAATTAAAAGTAAATGAAAAATATTTGAATGTTATGTAGCTGTTAGTAATATAAAACTGTGAGAAATCCATGAAAATCGTATTATATGTCATTAACGAAAATCTTGCTAATTGTCTTACAGCTGTGATTTTCATTTCATAGCAGATATAATGGCATAATGATTGAGTCATTTAAATCTGATCATCAGCAAGTGATAGGAACGCTCATGTCCATTATATGTATTTTTCTATGGTTATTCTTGTGGTTGATGCTAGGGACCATGTTACTCAAAATGGCTTTAGGGATCTCTTGTAGTCTGTCAGAAGACAGAAAAGGTTTGATCAGTCTTCCCCAGAGAAGAGCACCAAACTGTTTACCCAATAACAAAAGATTTGCCCTTTAACAGATGTACATATGAGTACATATGAACAACACTTAATGGACTCAAATATTGTTTAATATGTTTTTCTATACATAGGTATGGTGTGTGTGTACGCACATGTGTGTGTATGTGTGTGTGTGTGTGTGTATGAGAGAGAAATAATAACAATTAAACAAAACTAAAAATCTTCTGTATCAGTAGCATACAGTATCCCTTTTATTCCCTATGCTACAAAAGTCTGGTCTGAGATCTCAAGTGGGGAGTGCAGGAATTGGTGGAAATGTTGAGTGTTTCTTAAATGTCACTGATAATAAATATTCACTATATTGAGGAACTCTCTTTTTAAGCTAGAAAACCATTGACATAGATATATTTTAAGTTTACACGTTTTCCATTTTGATGCCAAAATTTATACATTTACTTTATAAATATGAATGGCATTTATAATTTCAGGATGATAAAAGTGTTGAAATTTTCATTATTATTGAACAATATGAATCTAAGGTTTCTTTAAATATAAGAAAATTACTAGTTTTAGTAAATCGTTATAGTTTGAATTTAAGTGTTCTCCTGCATACTCAGTGGTACATCTTGTGATTGCTGGTCATGGTACATTTTGGGGAAGTATTTGGAAACTTTAAGAAGTGAAGCCTACTGAATGACATCATGTAACTGGCTTCTTGTATTGGGAACAATCCAACTAAGTCTCTGCTTCCCCTCCTTCATGGTACAAACAGATCCTTCTATACACATATGCCTCCAATAGGGTCTGTCCTACCCTAGGACTGAACTAACTTGAGCCAAGTCCTGAAACCTTTGTGTTCATGACCAACAAATCTCATTGTCATTGTAGCTTGTTGTGTCAGCAATATTATCACAGCCTAACAGTAACAACAAAGATAGCAGTGATGGAAATATTGAGCATTAACTTAGCATTGCCCACTAAGAACCTGAGATATATATTTAGTTTTATGGGTGTCAACTTTTCAAACCTTGTATGGTCTTGGTAGTATTAGACTATGGTTAGATGTACTGAGATCTATAAGTATTCTATTCTAGCTTCATCTTCTTTACTATCTGGACCACAGCATTAATCTCCTAAATGTTTTTTATTTTCTGTCTTGGCCCTTTCCAATGGGCGACTGCATCTTGTAGCCTTTTTTTTTTAAATTTTAAAAGAAATCTGCTCTTACTTCTCAGTTCACTCCCTTTCTCTGTGTTCTATTGAGAATGTCTGTTTATCAAAATCCCTTGCTTTGCACACATCATACATTCAGGTCCTTGAACTTGCTCTCGGTAAACTAGCATCTTATTTTCTTGCATATTTCTTAGCTGTATTGTCCAACTTCTCTTTCATACCTTAGGCTTTCTCTTTTTTAGATCAATGAGTTTACAATTTTTTTTATTATTTCTATTCAATGGCCTCTTTAGAATTATAATCATTTTTTAAAATATATTATATTCAATTTTTATTAATGGATTATTAAATATGATTTTGGCATAGACACCTTTATGTTATTTCTTTGCACATTAAGAACTTATTCAGGTGTATACTAATCATTTTGCAGTTTTCTGTAGAAATATACCTAAATTTTTGAGTCACTGGATTAAGCTATTTCCCCATGTCTCTTCTGTTATTCTATAAATTGAAGGAAATTCATACATTTGTGACTGTTTTAACTTGGAGCATCTATTTGGCCAGACCTTTCCCTACTTACCATTCTGTCTTACTGGAAGGGAAACTAAAAGTATGGTGTAGAACCCTTTGAAATAAAATGAAATAAAACAAAACCCAAAGAATGTATTTACCTTAGGCAATGGCTTGGCAGGTTTGCAGTGGAGTCCTCCAACAAACTCAATGTTTGGTAAGGATGGGCGAGGAAACTCCAAGTCCCAGTAGGACCGAATGAGCCACATTTCTGCTTTCTTCATAGTGTCAACCATAGTAGTGGGTCTTCCTAAATGGAGAAATGAATTGGGGTTCAAAGAGCAAAATTATAATAAAAGTATTGCCATGTGAATAACATACTGTCTGAAAAGTGTTGAAATAATATTACTAAAGAAACAAAGTGTGCATTTATGAAACAATTACATTCATTTATGTATAAAGCACCTAAAGTGTAATTTATTTATGGTTTACTTAATGTATGCTTGTTAAAATCAAAGTGAGATGAAATGCTAATGTCACCTTAGTAATTCAGAAATCCTATTTTCATCCAATCTGCTAAGCTTCTACATATCTGCCATGCATTTTGGTCCTCTAAAGCTTCAGAAAGGTAGATGCCAATATAAAGGAAATTCTACCTCTACAGTCAAGCTACTTTAGCATAACCTTTCCAGGAATCAAGTTAGTTTCTATAACAAACAAGCAATCTCTTACTCTCAGTGTTCAGGAGATTTATAAGGGTGATTCCTGGAAGAATTTATGACACCTAACCCTACTTTTTCTTTCACACTAGCAATGTAATCATATGCATTTCTTTGTAGAAAATATTTACAAATATTACTTGGAATGTTTTTAGAAATTGAAATTTTTGTTCTTGCTTAGTTGTACCTTCTTTACTTTAAAGCAGGGGACTGCAACTGCTGACAGTACAGAACAGATAAATTTGGGTCCAAGCTTCAGGACTTTAATTCTTTAAAATGGAGACTTGGATGTAATTCTGTCTTGAGGGGTGAATATATATTAAGCATATATTAGGACAGGGAATTCTTTAGAAAATAAGGAAAGCAATATTTTAAGAAAAATTCAAAAACAGATTCTAACATGACAGAACAACCTTCCAAAAGCTGTACATCAAAGACACTATTAAATATATTCCTTTTTAAAATTTATCAAGAATAGGATGGGAGAGTGGTCAACTGGTCAAATGTTTGCTGTAGCTGCACCATGGCTTGCATGTGAATGCCCATTTAGGTACAGGTACCTAAAACCTGTATGCAGTGTGGACACCTGTGCTTGTGGTGCAGTGTTGAGTGGATTCTTGGAGCTATTGACCAGATCACTCTGTCAAATTGGTTCTGATTCAGTGAAAGATCTTGTCTCATTAAATGAATTAGGTAGGGATGGAAGTAGACATTAGATGCTGTATTTGGTATCCATTTCCACAGGCACACAGGTGTATGTGCAATTGCACCCAATGTGAACACAAATATCCATAAATCACACACACACACACACACACACACACACACACACACACACACACACGTACACACAGCACATTAGGGAAGTACCTTATCTTTTGAAAACAAAGAAAAATCTGATAAAAATAAATGTGAAATTGCTTAGAGAAAGCTAGCACCCTCAACTTGTAACTGCATTACTTCCTAAATGTCCTGGATCAGAGCTGCTACCTTCTTCTCTTTGATCAGTAATATAAGCTCTCTCATAGGTTTAGTGAGATCATTAGGCAATATTGTATTTCATTTAATCATTTCATCATAAGAGACCAATCTGTACCTAAGAATACCTTGAAGAGCAATGAAAGAGCCTCACACTGCTGATGAGATGCACAACTTACCTAAAATTTCACTGAAAAATGGATCCCAGTCCTTAGCAGGAAATGACTCGTACCAAAAGTCAAAATAAAGTAAACATATCATATTTTCTACTCTCTCCATGAATGTCATTTGACCACTTAATCCTGATAAAATAATAGGTACGTAAGAAGGAGGGAAGAGTTGTCTCCCACTGTACTTTTCAATCCCATAACCATTACCAAAGCGAAGACTGTACACAAAAGGTAACTGCAATAGCTCAGCTATAAGCTCACCACAGGGACCAACGGCATCTGAAAGAACAACATCAAACTTAGATTTCTTTAGTTTTTCAATAAGTCCTTTGTTTGAAACTACTTCTCTACAAAGCCTTAACCACAAGTCAGAAAATTGATGAAACATTATGTTCAATGAGGGGTAGTATCTCAAACATGTATCTTTTGGCACATCATATGTCCATGTATTCACCCACTGGGTAAAAAACTTTTCTACTTCAACATTATTAGAAGCTGTAGGAAATGTTTCATATATAAGACCAGATGCTTTTTTGGGATCAAGAAAGATGGAAGATGAAGGTCTCAGAACAGTGACTTCATGGCCCCTCTGCACAAGTTCATCCAGTATTATCTTTAAATTCATCCAGTGACTGTATTCCATTGGCCACACCAACACCTTCCCACAGTTCCCAGATCTGATGCAGAAACCCATTTGCAGCAGGAGCAGAGTAGAAATCCACTTGACAGGCATCCTGGAAATCAAAGTCCTTCTGTTCACAGTGTGATCCCTTTGCCACTGCTTGAGCTTTTATCGATGAAGTATTAGCCAAGAAGTTAAAATGTAACTTGCATTGCTCAAAGCTGATAACTGAATGACCATTAGTTTTTGAAGAGAAAAAAGTAGTGAGAGTAAATGTTAGATTATTTTCTGTTTACATGACAGTATTTAATGTCTCTTTTATGATGGAGCATTTACAATAAAGCAGGAGGTGATGATTGTGTTTAATTGTTGATGCTATATAAATACTAAAGTATTCTAAAATGTTTCACAAAGGCAGTGACATCATAACGTGGTTGCTCTCTGAATTCTCCTCTATACAGAATTGAAAGCATATTAATTTACATAGCTGATCATTGTTTCTTACACATAACCAATCAAAATTTTTGTATCAGTGTTGATAAATGTATTCATGTAATCCAATTCAACAATTTGATCAAAACATGTTATATGCATGTCTTAAAGTCTCAAAAAGTAAAATAATGGTTATTTAGAAGGAAACTGAGCACAAGGCAGCTACAATCTCCTCTCAGAAAACAAATCAGAATGAAAGGAAGCGTAACCTGGCATGTCATAGTATGTAGGGACTCCTAACAGCTTCTTGTCATGCCCTGGATGGGAGAAGAGCTTGTCTTTCAGTGTCTGTGTGTTGGGTTGGTAGGATTCACAGTTAGTACTCTACTGCATTTTACCAGGGAAAAAATACCCAATATACATTTTACACTTTATCGACAGATCCTCTTGCGTAAATTAATTATCTTGAGATGTCTCATAAAGTAGTTGGCCAAGTTACCCATGGCTCCTGTATCTTAGATGACCCTGCCTTAAAATCCTATTATTCAGCCCTACATACATCTACAATTGTGAGAAGAACATGAAAAACGTACTCTATGTGTTTCACTTAGTAGAATCAATTGCAAGATAACTTGATAAATATTCCCACTGTTCCATTACCATTATAGCATCCATTGAATAGTTAAGAATGTCATAGTAAGAGCATATTTCCTCATCTGATTGAGAAATAAAAGATATCTTTAAAAATTTCTGCATAGATGGACCCTAATGATTATCTTCATTATACCCTAGGTATTCAATAATAATAATAATAATAATAATAATAATAATAATAATAATAAATTTTTTACAGTCCAGATTTTTTTCCCCTTCTGGTCCACCCTTCTATTGTTCCACATCCCATACTTCCTCTCTGGCCCCTGTTTCCAAGAGGATGTTCCCATCACGCTCCTCCCTAGGTATTTCTTAATCAATTATAGGTAACAGTTGAAATTAGCCATCTTACTCTCTTATGTATAAAATTTATATAGTTGTCCTGCCCTGTGGACAAATCACAACACAGTGCTACAAATTTAATGAAAAATCAAGATAACATTTGTCTCCAAAGCTGCAAGAAACTTTCTACCAACAGACTACTAAGAGTGAAATTAACATATTTCCTTATAAACATTTCAAAATGGGAATTATAAGGCAATTATGTGTTACTAGAGAATACTGTCGAGCCATTTGACAAAGTTAGTACAGATAATGCATGAGATATTCCCAGAGATGGAGCTCAGTATATATACATGGTAATAGCTACACAGTTAATGTTATAAAGTTTTTTAGGAATAAGTCTTTTTGTGTTCACTTTTAAATTGAAAATAATTTTTTCATAATATATATCCCGCTAACATTTTCCCTCCCCTCCACTCCATCCAATTCCTCCTCCTCCCCTTCCATCCTCCCTTTTGTCTCACACTAGAGAAGAACAGGTTTCTAAGAGATAACACCCAAACATGACAAAAAGAAAACATAAGTTGAACCAAAATCTATCATAGCAAGGTTTGACGTAGCAACTTAACAGGAGAAAAAGAATCCCACCAACTGGTATAGGCATCAGAGAACCACTTGTTCTCACAGTCCCACACAATTGCTAAGCTAATAGTTATGGTATGTGGGCAGAGGACCTGGTATAGGCCCTGTGCTTACTTCTTCACTCTCTGTGAACTCACATACCTCTTGCTTATTTGATTCAGAGGGACTTGTTCTTCAGGTGTCATCCATCCACTCTGACTCTTAGTACTAACAGCAAGTCAGTTAGAAGAGTGTCTGACATTGAATGTTAGTTACATGAAACAACTAAGCAGTCATGTAAATGGAACAACAAATGAAAATGACTTCAGAAACCTTCAAAGACATTTTAAATGATTAGACATTGAGTTTTTAGTTTTAGAGTGAAAAGAGAAAACCTGGCGCCCCTCCCTAGGAAAACAAACTTCTAAATAAAATTATTTGGAGAACGCATTTCTCTCTTTAGCAAGATTGGGGCACCAAGGTCCAAGATCATCAACGAATTCCTAATGGAACAGGGCCTAATGACACTATGGATATGGTCATCAGTTTGTCAAAGTCCTGTACAAAGAAAAAAGTAAAAAAAAAAAAAAAGTCAGCATAAAAGTAAAATTTGCAACCATTATGGAATTAGTATTAGAGAAGTAACCTGCTTCTAAGTAGATACCCTATAGGTCAGGAGACAATGAGGTAATATATTCAGAAACAACACAGAAAAGGCTGAGACAATATATGCAATAAAATTATTTCTCAGAAATGAAGAAAATGTCAAGTCTGTGAGAAAGAGTAAAACTGGCAAAATTTATTACTATCAGGCTAATTGTATAAGATATGAACCAGAGTCCTGTACTAGAAGCAGAATAACATGATAGCATAATCATATAAATATGTGAAAGAAAAAACAATTGTAAGTATAGCAAATACAGAAAGTAGAGTAGATAGCAGTCATAAATTATAGATTATATGTTGAAATCTATTAAATGAATAATAAGTAAGAGAAGAAAAGTAAACTTGCACCGACAAACAAGAAAATAACTGAAGAAGATTATATGGGTATATGCTTAGTTATAAATAAGAACCTTGAATGTCAATAGAGAAAATCCTTCAATATTTATATACATTTATTGCTTGAATAAAAAAATGACCCATCAAAATGAGACACTTCTTACAAGGAACTCACTTTGAGAGTAAGATGACACATGAACTGAAAAAGACAGATTAACAGCGAAATACCACACAAAAGGAAACGAAACGTGAGCTCTACAACTACATGAGAATTAGAATTAAGTAAGATATATTTCAAAAGTGATTGATGATTTTCAAAATACAGTTTGATAAAATAAATTTCAAATGTGAGCACATATAAATGGTGCTTGAACATATAGCTATATTCAATAAGCATTGCAGGATGTGGATGGAAGCAGATTCTGAAACGTTATTAGTTGTGCTTGTGGCAAAACAACAAAACTGAAACCCTTCCCTTCCCTCAGGCCTAGTGGCAATAAAGGGAGTTCTGATCAAATTCATTGTAACCATAATTTGCGTTATTCTAGACTGTGAGGTAATGAGTATAGAAAAATCACTCAATTTGCTTGAAGAACAGCACAGAACAGCACATGTCATTTATAATATTTATTTTATTTCAATCCTTTATTAATCATTTCATTTGTTTACATCTCAAGTGATATTCCACTTCCTGGTTACCCCTCCACAACCAGCCCCCCCTTTCTCACATCCATCCTTTGCTCCCTCCTCTTTGCCTGCATGGGGATTGGTTGGTGGTCTAGTCCCTGGGAACACTGGGTTGTCTGGCCATCCAAAGTTGTTCTCCCTATGGGGTTGTAATCCCATTCTGCTACTCTAGTAATACTGGATTTATAATATTCCATTATGTAGTTGTAGAAATGTTTCAAATAACTCAAGCCTTGGAATTTTTTAAAAGGAACTTATCTTTGGCACTTGACATTACCATGCTCTGTTCTGCACTGTCTGTGCCTGCTAGACACACTCACCTCCTTACATCACAAATGTTAGGATGGGATATTGTAGTAAGGTTCAGTTCCAAGATGTAAATGCAGGTAGACTCATAGAATACTTGCAGAACTGCCCATTGTCACACAAACTAGGGCAACAGAGACTAGGTTATGTTGCATTGCTTTGAGAAATTTGTTACTGGGTACTCATGATACGACACTGAGCTCAGGATGACTACAGCCAGTGACAGAGAACTTTGTTTCTTTGTATGCATGTCAAGCAGCTGTGACTATCCAAAAGCACAATGTGTGAGCCTGTGTGAATGTTAAAATAGGATATCCACAAGACCCCATTCTGAAAGGGTTTGAAACCATGAAATAATCTCTCGCATCCAAAGTAGCCCCAACAGAGCCCATCAGACTTGGCTTCTGGTACTCTGCTGTTAGGAACGTCAGTATCTCTTTGTAATCAATGGGTTGATCAATAAGGCTAACAATGGCAACACAGTTGGTGATGCTTGTGTCTATGACTCCTGATTTCTTTCTTAGGTTTTCTGTCTCCAGGGTAGTCTCCCTTTGTGATTTCTTTATTGTTTCTACTTCCATTGTTATGTCCTGGATGGTTTTGTTCAATTCCTTCATCTGTTTGTTTGTGTTTTCTTGTAATTCATTAAAGGATTTTTTTTGTTTCTTTAAGGGCTTCTTCCTGTTTACCTGTGTTTTCCTCAAGTTTTTTGATAGTGTTATTTATGTCCTTCTTAAAGTCCTCTATCATCAACATTAGAAGTGATTTTAGATCTGGTTCTTGCTTTCCTGGTGATATGGGGAGGTCAGGACTTTCTAATGTGGGAGAACTAGGTTCTGATGATGGCAAGTACCTTGGGTTGCTGATGTTTATGTTCTTGCGCTTGCCTTTTGCCATCTGGATCACCTTTGTGCTTTCTGTGCTGTCTCTGACTGGGGCCTGTCTTTCCTATTATCTAGGTTGTGTCAGAACTGTTTGGGATGGGTTTTGCTGCTGGGGTTAGAGCTGAGGCCCAAGATCTGCTCAGTGCTGAGGTGGAAACTGGAAGGGGCCCGTGCTCTGGGCCAGGAGTGAATTCTTGGGTCTCAGTGGGTCCCAGTTACTTCCTGTTTGGGGCAGGTGTTGCAGCCTCCTCGCCTAGGATACTGCTCAGGTTAGAGCTCCTGGGAGCCCTGCTTACTCTGGGTTCTGTGAGATTGGATGCAGAGCTGTCTCCCGGGATCTGTTGAGTGCTTGGGCCCAGACCGGAAGGAGCGTGTGCTCCAGGCCAGGAGTGAATTCCTGGGTCCCAGTGGGTCCTGGTTGTTCCCTGTTTGGGGGAAGTGTTGCTTTTTCCTTACCTGGGATGCTGCCTGAGTTAAAGCTCCTGGCAGTCCCTCTTTCTCTCAGTTTTCTGAGGTTGGGTACAGAGCTGCCACCTGAGACCTGCTCTATGCTTGGGCCCAGACTGCCTTTTTCATCCTTCCTCCCTCCCTCCCTCCCTCCCTCCCTCTCTTCCTTCCTTCTTTTCTTTCTTTCATTCTTTCTTTTTTTTCATTTCATTTTCTTTGTTTCTTTCTGCTAGTTTGTGTGACAAAGTGCAGTTCTATAGGTTAGCTAGGTATCCTTCTACATGTAAATCTCACAGCTGAGCCTGACTACTGGATCACATACTAATGTTTGTGATGCAAGGGAGTGAGCATATCCAGAAGGTACTGATAGTACAGTGTGTGGTCTGGTGATGACATGTGACAAAAAGTTAAATTAAAAAAATATTCAAGGCTTAAGTTATTTGAAATACTTCTACAATCATAAAACACAAAAACATGCACTGTGGTATTATTTAAGTAAATTCTCTGATTTTTGTATACCAATAACTTCCCAGTCTAGAGGTATGAAATACCATGATTCTTTATTTTCTGTATTGTTCTTTGCAGACTATGTTCTGAGTATGAAAATTTTAATTGTAGCTATTTGCAGGTTTTTCTCAAGAGCCCTTCACAATTTTAAGTATGCTTACCAGTATAGATCTTAAATTCTTCCTTGCAATTTTGATTACTTATTTGATCTGCAATTATTTTTCTGTGTGTTATCAACAGAGTACAAGTAAAAGGTACCCTCAGCATTTGTTTTTCACAGACTTGTCCTGAGTAGTAAAGCAGATAGAAATGACTAGATAGATGAGAATAGGGAAAGCAAAGGTCTCCTTGTTGCTACAGGAAGGAAATATACTATAATACCAAGCAAACTGGATTAAGCCTGAGTACTCAGCAATTGCTCGGAGATATGCAGGCTCTGGTCCATTGGACATGTTTGTATTGTCCAATTGCACAGACCATTCAGTAAAAAGAATATTCAAGGTGTTCTGTGGAAAACAAGTCTTCCATCTCCTTATCCAAGATTTGATCAGGAGATCATGTTTTTAGTGCTAATGTGTTGGGAAAAATCTTTAGTGAGTGAGATAAAAAAGAATCTTGGTGAAGTATTTTGTATTTGAGAGATGTATTTTTATGTTCTTGTAGTACCTAGGGCTCGGTTTAAAATGCACATAGATTAAATCAAACTATCATAGAATCTACTTCCTCCTTATCATGGATTATATCTTAAAGGTCATTTCATTTTTTAACATTTATGCATATGCCTGTGTATTTGTGCAAAATTATAAACTGTACTTTGTTCATCCCATTACCAGGAAATTTAATTTTTTTTTACTACCTACTTCTGTAATTTTTCACTTATACTAGAAATCCTTTATAATTCCTACTTCTTTGTTCCCCTCTACTCACATTTAAGCTTCACTTTGTACTTATTACTACTGTTGGAGTTTTTGTTTTGAAGGTAGTGGCAGTGGTGTGTGCGTGGGTATATATGTGCATGGTGTGTGTACATGTGCAGGTGTATGATGTGAATGATAAATGAAAGGCACAGGACAATTGTGTGATGTTGATTTTCTACTTCTACCATCTGTGGGTTCTAGAGCTTAAACTTAGGTGGTCAGATTTGTGCAACATGAAATACCTTGTTGCCCTTCACATTTATTTCTATGACAATCTCAGTTACTTTTTTTCTTATATTGTCGAGTATACTGGAGGCTCTTCCCTCTGTTTTGGTAGTTTGAATATAACCTTCCTAGTCATTTTTTTTTTGACAGATCATGTTCTTGATTTTTTTTTAACACTAATACTTCATTTCCTTCCAGTTTGTTTTTAAAAAATGATGTTTCTGAAAATTTAAAACTTGAGGCCTGTTAGTGTTCTCCAGCTGCTGTTTCTTTGTTTCTTTCTATTATTATTCTAAGGATTATGACATCAATAAATCTATATTAAATATAATAATGTGAGAAAATAAATATTTAAAATAGCTAATTTCTTAGTTTTAAGATATAAGAAACGATAAAAAATTTCTAGAACAAATATAATCTTGCTCACCTGATGTACAGTGTTACAATTGAGTGATGTAGTCTTGACTATCATGGCTACGTATATTACCCTTTGTTCTTAAAGAGCCCTAATCCCTTTTACTCTTTCCTATCTTTACAAAGAATCAGTAAAGAAACAAGTAGCATGTTACAGAAAGGAAAAGCAATGACTGTCACACAGGCAAGTAGGAGTTCAGCCACATCCAGAGAGTGATACTGGAACAATGGGAAGTTATAGGTGAGTAGCTTCAGGTTCTTCAACCTTTTGCAGCACATAACAAACTCAATCAAGAAGATGATTTTGTCCTGTGACTTCATAGGCTCATAATGTTTGACAACCACATCACATTATTTTTATAGCTAAAACAAAATACAATGGACATTGAGTTACAGAATCAGCATGAAAATACATGTGTATAAAATTTTGTGTAGATGATACAAATTATTACATGGAAGATATAAAAAATGTTTATACCCACAGTTAAGATTTTATTAATGTATAGGCTAGAAATTCTTGGACATACACATCTAAATATATAAAGAGAAAAGCTTGGACATAACGTATATTTTCAATAAGAAACTTGAATTACAGCTGGGCGGTGATGGCACACGCCTTTAATCCCAGCACTTGGGAGGCAGAGGCAGGCAGATTTCTGAGTTCAAGAGTTCAAGGCTAGCCTGGTCTACAGAGTGAGTTCCAGGACAGCCAGGGCTACACAGAGAAACCCTGTCTCGAAAAACCAAACCAAAAAAAAAAAAAAAAAAGAAAGAAAGAAAGAAAGAAAGAAAGAAAGAAAGAAAGGAAGTTGAATTACCTAAGCTACAAAAGCAAAATAATTAAATTAAAATAAGTTAGCCTTTCAAGTTATGAAACGTGAGTCACCCAGAAAGCAATTGGTAGTGTACTTAATATGAAGAGTTCAAAACAGTACCCCAGTTTAGAGATGGATTAAAAATACACACCATTTCCACTGTGGCATATACTTGGGCAAAGCTGATAGGAGTTAGGGCTGATAGAGATTTGTATTTTGTATTGACCACTTAGCGTATATACAGTCCTGGGTTCCAATAATATATATATATATATATATACATATATATATATTATATAGATAGATAAACAAATTAACAAATAAACAAACAGTTATACTCATGAAGGGTTATTAATGGCTGCCTACATCACATTGAACAAATCTGAACTTAACATTGTATGAAAGTCTACTGAAGCACCTGCTCCCTTGGTCAACATGTAAGCAATTTTATATTGTTCTTTGCATAAGGGGAAGACAGTCATAGGAATTCTGTTATGGATTGACACATGGATGCCATTGGCTGCACCATGAGTCACAAGAACTTCAGGTTTTAGATGATCTAGAATCAAAAGAACATCATAAAATATACTAATGAGGAATCTTTGATGTAAGTAAAAATTGTCTAATAACATGTCCAAAGGGATAGTTTTCTTAATATAAAATATCAACTTGTTTTAATATCTAAGAGAAGAAGCATCTAAATTTTCTGTAGAGTAACTGAGAACTTCATTTTTTCTATTATCATGCTTTCAATATTATTCTATGGCTAGCAGAAGAAGTAGTTGACTGACAGATTACAGATGTGGCATGTGTTTTGGCCCTCGAACAATGAAAAGTGACTTTTCACTTGAACACACAGAGTTCATAATGGATGGAAGAAAATCAATATTGTGGAATACCAGGCTTGTGTTAGAGCTGCTGTCTTTTTTATAATTAATTAATTAATTTTGATATTGTAATTGATTTACAACATTTCCTCTTGATTTTTCCTCCTAAACCATCCCATACATGTCTCACTTCTCTCCTTCAAATTTGCAGTCTCTTTTTCAATAAATGTCATTGCATGCATTTGTGTATATGTACATCATACATATTATATTCCTAATTATAACCTGTTCAGTCCATATAATGTCACTAGTACATATGTTTTCAGGGCTAACCATCTGTTACTGAACAACTAGTTGTGTTCTTCCATGGAGAAGACCTCTCTGCTTCCAGTTTTCTTCAGTTATCTAGACTTCATGTAGGATTGAGGCCTTGTGCACTTATCTGTATCTTCTCAGTACTAGTAAAGTCATGGTTATTGCAGGAGAATCTACAATCACTAATTTACTAAACCAACATTAACCTTAACAACCATCTATAAATATTTTCCTTATTATTACAGAAAAGTGTAGTCTTCACTCCCCATCAAAGAAACTTCTCTTTGCAACAGAACTTGGTATCTTCAAGAAATAAGACATTCTTAATGCCATTTATCTCTTTCCTCTATCTTTCTACCCATTATCCTTCCTTGCACTTCCAAGCTAAAGAGCAGAACTAAGATTGCTTGAGAAATTCAAAGGAAAATATGGTTGTATAGAATTTCTTTGAAATACATGTTTTACACATAAACCTGTGTGTGTGTGTGTATCTATGTGTTTAGTTTTGATGGATTTTGACAAGTGAGGTACTTCTGATGTCTTCAGGAGTGATCTATTAGCAACAAAAAAAAACTAGGCATGGGAAACTAATTTTTCAGTTTCATCTTCATTTCAGCTCGAGTTATTTTTAATAATATGTCTTCATTTAATTTTGTTTCAAATTATGGATTGTCTTCATATTTTCCATCAGATTTATGTTTGTGAAGTCTTGAGCAATCTCAGACGTTTTTTTTTCTATTTTTATTATCTTTCAGTTTATTGAGCTGATTCTTTTGACTTCTCTAAACTCCTTGAATTATTTAATGAATTTTATGATTGTTGTTTTAAATTCTGTATGCTATGCTTCATCTACCTGATTCCCATTGGAGAACATATCTATAGAATTAGAGGGAATATGCCTTTGGCCTTTTATAGTGTTTACATTTTGGACACAAGAACTTCTTTTGTTAGTCTGTGCTTACTGTATCCATAGAGATTCGACTAGGACACTGTATGTACATAATTTGAGTTGGGTATAAAGGCTAGATATGGGTTAGGTGTATAATGGACACAGAAGGTTGTGACGTTGCTGTATAAGACTAATGATCTGATTGAACCCTAAAGCTTAGGGGTAAATCTATTGTTTGAGGAGGGTCTGTGGAAGGAAGGATCAGGAAGCTTCACTTAGCTACATTGTAATAGATGTATAGACTCAGTCTGAGCTAAGAGTTTCTGTCTAGACTAACACATTGAGTTGGATGGTATGAGCTCTTGTGTAGAGCTTGGAGAATGAGGACATAGTAAGCAGGGTTATCTAGGAAATGGTAGGACATTAGATGTGAACTTGTCTATACTATACTCTTTAATATAGGTTTCATAAGTAGATGTCTCATGGTCCTGGCATTTCCAATAGTGTGAATTTTCCAATGGAACTGAAACTTCAACTTAACAGCTTTATGTAATAGCCTTTCAGGGCCTCCCAGCATAGGCACATACTTTGCTACTCATATCTTGGCTGTGGCTAGTAAGTTCAGCAGAGCTTTCTTGATCTGTTTCGTGTTCATCTTTTGTGTCTGCAAAACCAGTACTACATGGATGCTGCTGACAAATTCTTCACCAAGATCATTGTATATGACAGCTACCTTAGACCAGCCTGCTGTATCTGGAGGTATGCTATCCTTGACTAAATAATTTTTTACAGTCTTGTTTCTGAAACTACACTTGTGTAGCTGTATTAACTTAAACTCTTTTTTTTAATTGTTTTGAATTTTCATAAGGTAGAGAGTTTGATGGATGAGTTATGTCCTCAAAGTACTTTCATGTTGCACCAGTACAAGGGACAAGGTTTCTCTTTAATGGTTCTAACTTCTTCAACAAGTATAGCTGTTTTTTTTAGTGCCCTTCTTGATGGCAACTTAAATATTTTCCTGCTCCTTTCCTTGCCAATTCTGCTATATCCCAGGCAGATCTGAGTTGAAGCAGTGAGCAGGAGTCATACAATACTTTGAGTGATCTTGTGTGTCTAAAGCTAACTGGAAAAACTTTGTTGGGTTATGTCAATAGATACTAAGAGTTAGATTATAGCCATAGTGATATGCTAAGATTTAATACTATCATTGTAGCTCCATTTTATTAATTGTGTTTCTGATTAGAGCTAATAGTCTGTGAAGAAGAGATGGCTTAATATTTGGCAGCACAGTCATGAAAAGTTGGCCTTAGGATATGTTAAAACCATGGCTTTCATCTTACAGCTTATGCATGCATTTTTATTATATATGTGTATACAGTTACCCTGTCTTGTAATTAACTCAACTAAGCTGAAGATTTGACTAACTGGGTATTTTCAGGCTCTCTCTCTCTCTCTCTCTCTCTCTCTCTCTCTCTCTCTCTCTCTTTCTCTCTCTCTCTCTCTCTCTCAGACACCCATAATTAACAAAGTAGAGTCTCAGTAGGTACCTTTCTTTTGGTGCTTGCTTGTGTAATATTGACTACTTAGTACTCAGGAAGATGCTCCCTTCACTTAGTGATTTCTGAGCTCTTAAAGGCATACATCAAAAAATATCTAATATTACCATTACAAACAGGAGAAGAATACTAATGTGAGCTTGAAAATATTTATACTCTAAGAGCTAAGTTTAAGCTAGCTACATGGAAGGGATAATTGTGTTCCAATTCTGTGTGATAAACACACTCATTCATCTACTTGTCTAACATTTTAGGATTCTGATTTCCTGACTTGCACCAGGACTCATTTCCTTTTCTTTAAAAATCACGTAAATGTGAGTATTGTGATTTCTGTGAAAGTATATCATGTCACCTTATTATTATTAATAATGTAAATGATCAAGGTTTTTACCCACCTTTGAGTTCATAGACAATATATTTCATCTAGCATTTACTTATTTTTAAAACAAAATAAGCATTTTTATTTTTATAGAGATCCTCTTTTTTCTTATTTATAAAGAATTCCCTCTACATGTCCTACTGTATGCATTTCTTTATTTACAACAAGTAAAATTTGACTTAAAATTTCTAGTCTAGTCTTATACCTCAATTAGAGAATATTTTGGTTTGGGATTTGAGCTGGTAACCTATACCTATAGATTGAAATTCACTTGGATAACAGGTATGGCTACATCTCACACTGTTGGCATATGGATTCACACTATGGTCATAGGTCATGTTGTTACTATGAAATTTTTATTCATTAGCAGAAAACATGGGTCACCACAAAGTATTAACTAAAGGATATAGGAAATTTTTGCATTATCTCTTCAATATCACTTAACACCAAAATTCAGATCCTATTTGGTTACACAGCATTCATGTTCATGCTCTTCCTTAATAGGAAGATGCTCTACTGCTTTGTTAAATGATTTTACATATGATGTACAAACCATCTAATGAGGATATCCCTTGTGTAGATTTATAATAATGTCTTGCCCACATAAAATGAAAAAATTTAAACAAAACTATGATTAAAAATGAGGGAATTCTTCATATCCTGAAATATTTTATTTTTTTCCCTATGTAAAAGCTTGGATTAAGTAAGGTAGTAAGTTTTATAAATACATGTTAATACACAGAAAGCTCAGATTATTGAGAAGTGATATTGACATCTTCATATGTGGAGATCAGATGGCACATATGCAATAAAATGGCAGCAGAAGGTAGAAGCCATGGTTTTAACATCTCCAAAGGCCAACTTTTCATAATTGTGCCGCCACATTAAACCATCTCAACTACCCAGACTGTTGTGTCTAATCAGAAACACAATGTAATAAAATTGAGTTACAATGATGGTATTAAATCTTATCATATCATTATGGCTGTAATCTAAAGGTTAGTATGCACATGACTCAACAAAAATTTTCAAGTTAGCTCTAGAATCACCAGATCAAAAGTTTTACTTTCAAATCTATGTTAAAACACAATATCCAATATTACACCAGATCAAAACACTTTTATCATTTATAACATATTTACTCTATTATAAATAACACAGATGGAAGCTTTATGATACTCGATCTTGCAGTATCCTAAAATATGATGTGCACTTTGGTACTGCAATAAATTTTATTATTTGCTTGATTTCTTTGTTCAAACTTACTGCTTTCTTTTACATCTGTTTTTTTTTTTTACTCAGACAAAAATAGATGTAATTCCCTGAATATGCTGATTTTATCTCCCTCTAAAGACATTTGTCTTGGTAGATGTTTGAACTCAAAACTGGTGCATCTTATCCACCTTTCACTCTGAGTAGCTCTTTAAAAAACATACAGAAAAACTTTTCCAATATATAAGCAATGCAAATATGGTTTGGATTGTGTATCAAGCATATACTATATGATACAAACTGGAGTTTTAAAATATTTTCTCGATTGTATCAATCATAAACTAAACCAACTAAAGTTTGTCTGATGTCATCCGTGGTGTCTACCACATTGCTTTTAGGAGATTTGCTAGAAAAACACGAAGGTGGAGGACATCATTTAGTCGTTCTAAATGGCTATCTGCAATGCTATTATGTTTAAATTGACATTGTACTTGTTAACACATACCTTTTTAATAAATGTAATATCATGCTGGGCAATAGTCTCAGAAGTTAAGATTACTGGCCTTTCCACACAAAAGGCCTACAATACAGCTCCTAGCAGCCACATAGTGGCTCATAACCATCTGTAATTCCAGTCCCAGAACAGCTGTTGCCTTCTGTCATTGGTGGGTACCAGATATGTAGACAAAACTCCCATACACATAAAACAAACAAGTACTATGGGACTAGAGAAATTACTGTTATGAGCACTGACTATTCTTCCAGTGAACCATAGTTCAAACCCCACTACCCACTTCACAGCCCACAACCATCAGTAAGTCCACTTTTGGGCAATGCTGTCAATGTATCTTGGAAGTTTGCTAGCTTATGTTATCTAACAATTCTCAGACTGCAATATTAACTTCTGAGATAAGATGGAATTGGATTTGTGTGGGTACTATTGCAAGATTCTGAATTGATCCTTTTTTTAATTTATATAGCTTCAAAGCTAAGGTTGTTCCCTGAGTCTCAGAAGAGACTTCAACTTAGGCTTGGAATAACACTGAGACTGTTGAAACTGTGGATGGTGTTGGAGAACAACTTGATTCATTTTCTGTTATTAAAATGACATTCTGCAATGCTTAGGGGCAGTATATTATAATTTAAGATGTGTTTAATGTTAAATTGAGGAGAGAGAGATTTGTTTAATGTCTAATTTTTCTTGTTAATTTGATCAGATTGAGAAGTGCCCAAGAAACTAGCAAATAATAGTCAAAGATACTTCAAGGGAGGACTAACTAAAGGAAGGGTATACTCAAAGCTGAATTTGGAGACCAACATTTATTGGGCAGGAAATATAAATTAAATATAAGTAAAAAAAAAAAGATAATGTACAGATTCTCATTCTTTGCTCATGGCCATCAAAACCAGAGCTACTCTCCTCTGCCACATCTTCCCTAACAGGATGTAGTGAAGCTTTGGAACTATAAAACCATGCTGACTCAATTTTATATTGAATAAGGAAAACACTTAAGTATTAGTACTGATTTGATGGGTTTGACGTCACAGAGGTTGTGTGAATGCAATTGAGGTTTGTAATCAAACTCCAAGAAAGTATGGATGCACACTCTGTGCTTCTAGTCTCCCCTGAGGGACCTGGCCTAAGGCTACACAAGAGATTTGAGTAGAGTACAAGAAACCTCCCTGTGAATCCTAAGGAGGCTGATCTGCAGGATGCCTTCATATGGCATAAGATAGTCAGGACTTAGGATGTTATACATCATATATGAAAGAATATTATATATCATAAGATAGGATTCCAGGTGAGATATTACCATCACATTTGCCATCACAGATGTGATAAGGATAAGAAGCCAGTCTTCCTCTTGGATAAGGGGAAGTATAAAACATGTGATAGCAATAAGAAAAAATTTTCTTCAGATTGCCCTCAAGTGAGTTTACTCTAGTACTAGGGCGACAAACCTGAGGAAAGAAGGACCAATAAACAATGTCAACTTCTTACAGAATATACTAATGATAAAAGCTCCAAAAGGCTGGAAGGACAGGAAATTAAAAGAGTTATTGAGAGTCCAAACAGATCTTTATAAGAAATCAAACAGAAACAGGTAACATAAAATTGATAAGCAAATATCAGATTAATGGGGAGTGAGGTGCACAGGATCTCAAGGTTCAAATTCTCAAGCAAAAGCTTCAAACAAGACAAGTCTGGATAGAAACACCAGGAAGAAAGAAGAGAGCAAATATTATAAATGTAGGGAGAGAAGACATTCAAGACAAAATACCTTGTGTAGGAGGAACTAAGGTGGGAGGAGTAAGAAAGACAACAAAAATCATATTCTTCATGACTTTGATGAGGATTAAAAGATTTTAGTGACTGTGTTTGTCTTCTGGAATGACAATTACAGACTTGATATGGAGATTTTAGTCTCTGTACTTGCTTGCTTTCCTGCCTTTTCATGTTTGCAGTGATATTGCTTCATGTCAAGTCCATTTTGGTAACGTGCCAAGATTCCTGCTAAATCACAACTTTTTTTTTTCTTTTTGTCTCATGTTTTGTGAAACCACAGGTGGAAGAGGAAACAGGAGCATGGTAAATATCCAGGCAGAGGAAATGTTTGATTGATGCTTGAAAAAGGAAAATGTTTAGTAGCTAAGTGTATATCTTCAGGCATTCTTAATATGCTAAATGTGTCGGGCTGTTATTTAGACTCATTTCTCATTTAAGACAATGACAATAAAATATCCAGGAGGCCACACCCAGAGGCAGCTTGACCCCCAGGAGCTCTGACACACTCAGAATCTCAGGTGAGGCCCCCAAACCACTCCCCAGTACCTGGCATAACTGGGATCCCCTGGACCCAGGGGACATAGGAACCACTGCCCAGCCAGAGGCACACATTCCTTCTGGTTTGCACATGGACCTGGAGAAGACCTTGGGCTCTGCCTGTCCACTCACTCTGCCCACATCCAGAGACAGTTTGACCCCCAGGAGCTCTCACACAAGAATAGATACAGAAAATGTGGTACATTTACACAATGGAGTACTACTCTGCTTTTGTAAACAAAGACTTCATCAAATTCGCGGGCAAATGAATGGAGCTAGAAAATACCATCCTGAGTGAGGTAACCCAGTTACAAAAGAACATACGTGGTATGTACTCACTGGTAAGTGGATATTAGCCTAAAAGCTCAGAATACCCATGATACAACCCACAAACCACATGGAGATTAAGAATAAGGAAAAACAAATTGTAGATATTTCAATCCTACATAGAATGGGGAAGAAAACAATCACAGAATATAGAGGGAGGAAGGGACCTAGGAAGGAAAGAGGAGGGAGAGGGTAAAAAGGTGTGTGGGTTGGGGAGGCAGGATCAAGTATTAGAAGAGACAGGAGAGAAGTACAGAGGTTCAGGAAGTTGAATAGAAACATGCAGCAGTGGAGGATGAGGAACTAGGGGCTACCACTGGAAAGTCCTAAACTCCAGGTAAGTGAGAAGATCCCAGGATCCAACAGTGATAACTTTAGCTGAAATATGCAACAAATGGGAGATACCTGTAGAGACCACCTCCCATAGGTAGGCACATCCACTAGTTGAGGGGCGGGGCCACCCATGCATCTCAAACTGTTTAACCCAGAAATGTTCCTGTCCAAAGCAAAGACAGGGACAAAAATGGAACAAAGACTGAAAGAAAGGTCATCCAGAATTTGCCCCGCCTTGTGATCCATCTCATCTGCAGACTCCAACACCCCCCCACACACACACACTATTGCTGTTGCCCAGAATCATTTGCTAATAGGTGCCTGGTATGGCTGTTCCCTGAGAGGTTCTACCAGCACCTGACCAATATAGATGCAGATACTCACAGCCGATCATCTGACTGAGACCTGGACCACAATGGAAGAGCTAGGGGAAGGACTAAAGGAGCTGAAGGGGGTGGTAACCCAATTGGTAGAACAATATCAACTAACTAGACCACCCAGAGCTCCCAGGGACTAAACCACCAACCATAGAGTATACATGGATGGACCAATGGCTCCAGATGCATATGCAGCAGAGGATGGCCTTATCTGACATCAATGGGAGGGGAGGCCCTTGGTCTTATGAAGGCTGGATGATCCAGCATAGGGAAATGCTAGAGGCATTAGGCAGGAGTGGGTGTATGGGTTGCAGAGCACCCTCATGAGAAAAAAGGGAGGGAGGAGAGAGAGAGAGAGAGAGAGAGAGAGAGAGAGAGAGAGAGAGAGAGAATGGAGGTTTTGAGGAGGGGTAACCAGGAAGGGGGATATCATTTGAAATGTAAAGGAATAAAATGATTAATAAAAAGAATACCCAGGAGGTAGATAACAGCAAGGATTATGGATAGAAATATGAAATTACAGTTGTTGTATGAGAGTTGTCTGAAAAATAAAACCTAAAAATTAAGGACAAAACTGGATAAGTTTAAAATGACCTTGTAAAATTTTCCATCCATGCTAGTATAGTATGTGTATGTTATTGTGATTGGCTGTTCATGTCTAGGTAGTTAGGTTTCTGAGACTTTATGGTAGATATAAAGATAAATGTTTATAATATAGTTAGCTATTCATGCTGAGTCTACAGACAACTAAATTCCCATCATTTTTTGTCTAGGAGTGTGTCCCCTTGAAATTGAATGGTGTTCTTCTGCTCTTGTTTTGGTAGCTGTTTCTAGGAGAGTATCAGGGACTTGCTGGTATTCTGTCTCTTAGAAACTTTCTCTTCCACTCTCCACAATGTTCCTTGGGCCATAGATGCAGGAGATATGCTGCAACACTTTTGATTCACAACAGTAAGCAGCATGTCAGGGTATCTATGGAAAGGTGCGATAAGTATCTCTTACAAGTTGGTGGTAACCAAGAGCTGCCTAATTGCACCTAAGGCATCCTTAGCAGGGAAGAAAGCATGTTTTATCATGGAAACAATCTGGGGCTGATGAGGTGATGAAGGTAGAAAAGAACCTATTATTACCTCTTTCCTACACTAGTATAGCTCTCTACTACACTTTAAAACATTATATATATATATATGTGTGTGTGTGTGTGTGTGTGTGTGTGTGTGTGTTAATATATGTATGTGTTGCTGGAGGAAGTACAACACTGGAGCAATCTTTGAAAGTTCATACTTTCTGCATATTCTCTCTGCTTTCTATTTGTGGCTGAGATGTGAGCTTTCTCCTCTTGCTGTCTGCTGCCTTGCCTTCCCAGCTATCATGTGTTCCAAGAATCTGTAACCACAACTCAAAATAAACTGTTTTGTTTTTCCTTTGATATGCTTTTGGTCACCATACTTTATTATAGTAGCAATATGGCAAATGATATATTTTCTCACCATCTCTTACTTATTTCATCAGCTTTAAAGATTTTGCTTTGCAAATTGTAGAAAAAAATGCCCTGAATTTTTTTCTCTACTCAACTGCAGAACTTTGTTCTTTATCAACATTTAATACTTGAGAGTATATTTTAAAACATTTTTATAACAACATATGGAGGAAGCAACCTTGTTTTAGTTTGTCACAATTGCTTCTCTTTTAATTATCAAAACACACTATATAGGTATTAATTCAGAATATTCATTGTTCGCCTCTGAAGTACATGAATAGATTTCATGTACTTTTTATAGAATGAAATTTTGATAATTTTATTTTTGCTAAGAATTTCTTTGGAGTCTACATTTTCATATTATTTAATATTAATATCTGAAATAAACCACTCTTTATCTCAGACTACAAAAAATTAAGTCAACTTCAGAAAAACTATACATATAAATGTGTGTGTGTGTGTGTGTGTGTGTACTTAGAGTGTTAGAGTAAGGTTTTTTTTGTCTTTTGTATTTTGGAAATGTACGACAGCTAGAGAATTGGTATGGAAGAAAGAGACAAACGGAAAATATTCAATTTTGAAAAAATAATACTTTAATTTTTGAAATTTTGTCAATTAAATTTTCATTTTCCATATGTTTCTACACATGCAAATTGTTTTACATTAAATAGTTTGAAAGCTAAAATAAATGATGGGATTCTTGATAACATATCAGTAGCCATAGAGTTAAATGTCTTTTATATGGTACAAAATTACAAAGAAGATGTGCTTCTGTAAATTAATAAGTGCGTGTTTAGATGGTGGTTCATAAATTAGAATGATGCTGAAATTTTATCCATCTAACGCATGATCAACGAGCTCTACTCATTTTTCACTTTCTTTTCCTTCTTTACAAAGAATCGGCAAACAAACAGGACACACTTCACAGTAAGGACAACAGTGGCTGCCACACAGACGAGCAGGAATCCAATCACATCCAGAGAGTGGTACTGGTACCAGGTGAGGTTATGGCCAAGTGGTCTCAGGTGCTTCGCCCCTTTGTGACGCATGACATACTCAATCCAGAAGACTGCTCTATCCAGGGGCTTCATAGGCTGGTCGTGGTGAATGGTTGACAACCACATCACATTCTCTTTATAGCTGTAATAGATAAAATGGTCATTAGGAAAATCACAGAATGAATGAAAAACACACAGTTATAAATTTTTGTGTAGATAGTAAAAATAATCATACAAAAATTATACAAAAATAAATCATGTTTTATATTCATGCCTAAAAAGATGTAAGAATGTCTAAGCTTCTTGAGTAAAGAAGATGGATGCATATAAAGAGAAAAATTAGAAAAGGTCAAATATTTTCAAATTAGAGTTATAGACAGTTAACCTATAAACACAAAAATACAAAAATAAGATATTTTATTTGAGTATATGAAATTTCAGTTATCTAGTGTCAGAATATGGTCTAAGAATAGAATCTTTTGATGAGATTTCTAAGCATTTGTGAAAAAACTTCATGAAATCAAGAATCTCATGACCTCAGTTTCTTCAAAAACGCTGAAGTGTTCATGCTTTTGTGCCCCTTCCAGGTGTAGCAGATAGGCATAAGTTTACCTCAGATTATTCATTTCAACAGGCTATTTTCAGTTGATCATATGCCTTTATGGAAAATCATTTTTCACTGTGCATGGCTTACCTGCCATGTACAGCTTGCTCTTGTGATCATTATTCTTGCTGGTCTTCATTTTTTTGTTAGCATTGTCATTTTAGAACTAAGAGTGGTTCTACAACTCCACATGAATCCCTGCCCCGACCCCTGGGAATCCACGGCCTGTCTGTCTCATAGGAGGTCTGCCCTAATCAGGGACACAGGTGAGACCAATGCCCCAAAACCTGTGCCAGCAGGGGCCCTAACAGAGCCCTACAGACATGGGATCTACCCTTCTCTGCAGAGTCCCATCCCCGCTCTGGTCATTAGCTCCATCTGAACTCATGAATGATCTGTGTGCATGCACTGCCATGGGATCTCACAACCTACCTATCTCCCAGGAGTTCTGCCTTAAAGAGGAATAAAGATCAGTGTGCTGCCACTCTGGCCCCCAATCCTGCCTGTCTTCTGGGAGGTCTGACCTAACCAGGGACACAGGGACACAGGAAACCTGCTCTAACCAGGGACCTAGGAGAGAGAACACTAAGCAGAGACTAAGCAGTGACAACACTGCTTGCCTCCCAAAAGGCCTGCTATAACCTAGGTCACATAGGTCCAAATGAAGATGCTTCAGCCCCATTTAGAAGGGGGAAAGGAAATAATCATGGGTGGCAGAGGGAAGAAGGGATCTGAATTTGAGACGGGAGGAAGGGACAAAAGGGACAGGATGGGGTGTAGAGGGAGACTGGAGAGAAGCCCATAGGGCCAAAAGAATGAATGGAAATATGCAGTTGTGAGGTAGGGATGGGAACCCCTAGAAAGTCCCCGAGACCTGGGATGTAATAGGTACTCAGTATTCAGTGGGGATGACCTTAACCAAAACGCTGAACAATGGTGAGATGGAACCTGACGATTCCACCTCCAGTATGTAGACAGGACTCACAATGGAGGGACGGAGTCACCAATCAACCTTAAAAACTTTTGATTCAGAATTTTTCCTGTCTAAAAGAAATGCAGGGATTAAAAAATGGAGCAGACACCGAATGAATGGCCATCCACTCACTGGCCCAACTTGGTATCCAATTCCAGGTCAGTCAACAAACACTAGCACTATTACTGCACCTATGTTGGCAGACAGGAGCCTCCATGGCTGTCCTCTACCAGCAGCTGACTGAGACAGATGCAAATACTTATATCCAACCATTGGACTGAGATCAGGGACCCCTATGAAAGAGTTAGGGGAGTTTATGCAAGAGTTTAGGGAGGAGCTGAAGTTGATGGCAACCCCATAGAAAGAACAATAGTATCAACTAACTTGGACTCCTCGGAGCTACCAGAGACTAAACCACCAACTAAAATGCATACACGAGAGGGTCCATGGCCCCAGGCACATATATAGTAGAGGACTGCCACATCCGGCTTCAGTGGGAAATGATGTGCCTATACCTGAAGAGACTTGATATCCCAGGGAAAGGGGATGCTCAAGGGTTCAGAGGGGGAGGGTTGGTGGGTGGGTGGGAGAGCACTCTCTCAGAGGCAAAGGGGAGAGGAGAAGGGTTTAAAATCTATGGAAGCGGGGATCAGGCAGTCGGGCAACATTTGGAATGTAAATAAAATCATAATTAAAAACTTAAAATAAGTAAAAATACTATGCCAATTAAAGGAAAAAAAATAAGAGTAGTCAGTATTTCACACTGAAGCATGGAGGTGCATTTGATTCTATTGTTGAAAAGATTATTGATGAGTATATAAAGGAAGAACGTGGCTCACAGACATGAGTTACCAGTCCTAAATATCAGTTTGATGTAGCACAACGGATAGTAACTGCAATGATGGCAACTTCTCCTCCTACTATTTACAAAGCACAGCAGTAAAATTGTGTACTTCTTAAAATCATTCTCATTTCTCAGTATGTATATTATAGTTATTTACAATTTAGTATTAAATGTATCTGATGGAGGAATGGGAACAGGAGAGGATTCGTTGAGTTGGGGAGGGAGGTAAATACAGAATAATGTGTGAAGAGGAAGAAGGGAGATGGAAGAATTCAAAGGATCTGATTAGGGAAATAGGAAGAGGGAAAGGGAGAAGCAGAGGGGAACAAGAAGAGGAGGGAAATGAAGAAATTAACAAGAAGGATGTTGCTAAAGCCCCAAAGAGTGGTGCTATTGAATATTCAAATCATGTATAAAAATGATCATAGGCATATTCATTTGCCTTATACTAATAGGTTTTCACTTTTATTCTAAAATATTGGATTGCATAGGTACACACTCAACCGTACACGTATGCTTATGCCCTTATCTATTGTTTTTTGATGATGAAAGTAATAGCTGCAATAAAACTTGTATATCTCTTTTTATAACATTCGGGTTTCTCCATTGTAGTGTTTTCCTGTGGCTTCTCTGTGTAACACACCTGATACTACACTTAATGTTTAATTTGTTTTCACTCACTGCCTATTTATCTATTTATGTTTTGTATTATATTTAAAACTGACTGAGGGGAAACTGGGAAGGGGGATAACATTTGAAATGTAAAGAAATAAAATAACCAATAAAAAAATCTGTAAATTTCTTTACTAAAAGATTTCAAAAGAAAAATTGGCGAGGTCTTATGTCATATGCCTCTTTTGTCAAGCAGTGTGGAGAATGAAGTACAAGATCTTATATTTAAGATGGTCCTGATTTACATAGCAAAGAAACATAAAGGATCACATGGAAAAAAATAACTAAGGGAGAGAATAATGTATACACAGAATCATGCCCTAATTTGTCTTTTCTCCTCTCCTACCATTATTTTTACATTTAGGTAATTCTTGCTCATTTGACCTTCAGAAAGAAGGCCAATGAATGAATAATTTAAAACATAAATAAATAAATAAATAAATAAATAACACTTTCAAAGGTTATACTCACAAAGGATTGTGTATGACTTCCTCCAGTGCATTGAGAATATCTGACCTTGACATTGTTCTGATATTCAGTGTAACAGCTGCTCCTTTGGCAACCATCTGGGCAATGTTATCATGCTGTTCTCCAAACAAAGGAATGCCAATCATAGGGATTCCATGATGGATGGCCTCATAGAGGCCATTGGCTCCACCGTGAGTTACAAAGGCTTTGGTTTTCGGATGACCTGGAATAAGATGAATTCAAATAAACATTAACGAGCTGTCTTAGAAATGACAAGAGAAATGTATACTATGAGGAACTGAAAGGAGATTTTCTTCATGAAGTTCGTTTATACTCATAACCTCACTGAAATGCTTTTCTGTTTCAGAGCAGGAAGAACTTAAATTTACGGAGAACTATTTTTGGACATTTGCATGTGACTTGAGACTTGAACTATGAAATACAGATTTCCAGTGGATAGCAGGAAGCCCGTAGAAGATAAGAAAAATAAATAAGTGTTTAAAAAGACAAAATGCATTTCAGAACTTGTTTTTTAAAAATATATAATCAGTTCACTAAGTGTAATATGAAAGATTTTGAAGTCAACAAGGATAAGAATACGAATCAGAGAGAGTCAGTTGTGATTCAGAATTTGTTTTCCAGAGTCTTACCAAGAAGATCATTTTGAGGAAGCCACTTGTAGATTCTGGTATTGGGTCCTAAGGTGTCTGGTTTTTTGCCATCAAATCTCCAAAGGACCTGTAAAATATTAGATGATCTGTGTTGATGGAGACAAATTTGACATTATAAAGACTGTGCTTCCCATGAAATCTCAATAAAATCAAAATGTTTATCAGGAATTAGACATGAATATTATGAAAAATTTTAAGAAGTTCTATGCTTCCTATGGACCTACTTTTCCAAAGAGTTATGAATGTCTTTTTGATTGGAGCAATAATGTGCAGTGTTTGCCATACAATTTTTATGTAATTGCTAAGCTGTTTTTTAGCCCTTTCCAATCTCTTCACTGGCTAATGTGGCTTACAGATAAAGCCCATGAAAAAGTTTGCTAGCTAGGACTGAGAGGCAATTCTAGAAATGTCACAATGAAATGCTGGCTGGGATTGGTATATGGGTATCAACAGGTATTATCAGTCACATAATGTACTTCTTCAGTCTCTTCCGTTAGGGATGTAGCTATGGTTGCCTGTATGAAAACTGATTAGAAATCTGACTTTGAGTATACTTATATACAAAATATATAAGATCCCTTAGAGTCTTATACTGATTTCATAGGGAGACTCAAATATGCTACTGAAAAACAATTAAAGTGGTAACAAATTCAAGAGTTCTTATTAAAACAGTTACTTTTGATAATAACAATGAAGATTATCAAGATTAATCATGCCTCAAAGAGAGATAGAAAATGTTATGGACTTTCTGAAGTTACATAGAAATGTAGAGCCTACAAACAGAGAAAATTAGCTGCTATAGTAATCTTTGCTGAGCAAAAGCTGATGCTGGTAAAGTGGCCACTGAAAGGCATATTGTAAGTTGCCCTTACAAAAATTGGATGCTCAGAACCAATGAGCTCCTGGCTTAAGCCTTATATGCAAGAAAGTAAAACACTGGGCTAAGGGATGCTATTTAAGTATGATTATGTGGCAACAATAGCAATACAAGTCAACAATAGAGAAACCTGATGATAGTGCCCTTAGAACTCCACAATGTAAAGGTTTAAATCTGAAAACAATAACATTTATGTCAGCTTCAGATCATAACCAATCTATTCTTTGGTTACAAGCTACTACTCTAAGAAATGCTGCTGTTGATATTCCTGTCCTAAAGTATTGCCATTTCTCTTCTTCCATGTCCTTTTAAGTGACAAACAGGTTTTCAGGGACCTAATCTGCCCAGAGAAGTTGGTCTATTTGGGTCACAGTAGTTTATTCATGAAAGGAATTGTAATTCATCTAGAGTCATTGATGAAAGTTATACAGGGAAAATAGCAATCATGGTCACAGTACCTACAAATTGGAAATATAAAGACAGAGGAAATTTTGCACACTTATTATTATTGTCTATATAGTTTCTTCATGAAAAAAAAAAACCCAAACAGTGCTCCATGAAGGAGAATTCAGTAGAACAAATAAAACAGTAACTTTAAGCACTTTGTTAAAGGAAAATGATACACTATTATTGCGTTTAAAAAGAAAATAAATAGCATTAATAGAATTGATTCATTCTGGAACTGATGTTTCTATTCAGCCACTGAAGAGTAGCCACCTGAATGGCATATTAGTTCAACCCTGAGAGAGTTGTGAACTCTGAGTTCTAATAAGGTTAGAAAAAATTATAGTATATAAATGAAGAAGGCATAATGCAACTCCCATAGCCTTTTGTTACTCATATGCTAATTAATTTTCGGTGAAGAGACTTTCTACAGCTATCTAATGCTGAGGTCTATATTCCTACCTCTGATGCTACCTATTCTTCAAAATTGCAATTGCTAATGAAAAGATTGTGATATCAAAAAGGAAATGGACTAAGTTAACGGTTACAAGAAATTATGGAACCTATATTCTCACATGAACAATATCATAAGCATGGATTGGGTTTTCTATGGTGTCCAAATATTGCATAAAAATTCATTTAGTCTGTGCGACCACCTCAAAGACCCATTTCTAAAGGAAAGCTATTGGTGCCTCACAAATTTTCAGACAGTAGTTGGAAAGTAGGAACAGAGATCTGTCTTTTTTCCCGTGGAATTCTCTTGTTTTTCTAGTTAAAAAAATAATATGAAATTTGAAAATGCATAAAGTTCTGTAACTCTCTTTAAAGTTGATTGACTTATGAAATCTTAATGCCACCATGTGGCTAATAGGAGCTTTACAGTCTGGATTATCTACACTGACAGCTATTGCCAAAGGTTGGCCTTCAATTGTTTTAGAGTGGAAAATCTGCTTTTTTCACTATACATGTTCATTTTAATAATAGGGTTTATACAATATTTTCTGCTTCTTCACTCAATAACAGAAAACCATAGTTTGCTATCAATGTCAATGGACTGTATTAACTCAAGGTATGGCAAAAATCCTTTACTATGTGCCAATACCATATAGGAAAGGTTTTAGAGCCTGTGAGACAGGCCTGCCCTTAAGCTTATAGTATTCATTATATAGATGATATTCTGTTAGTCACCTCAAAAAGAGAAAGAGCTACAATGTAAATATGACATGATTCAGGATGTTCTACATAGAATGGTCTTATTTTCACATCTGAAAAAGTACAAAGATCACACATGGTATAATACCTAGTACAACTTGTCAACACCTGTTTACAGGAATACCTGTTAGCACCCATGAAAATGTCAATTAGACAAGACATTTAAAACATTTTCAAAATTTATTAGGGAGTGATAATTCCCTATTTGCTACTTTAAAAAAGTATATTCCTTTAGTTTTATGTGTTTTGGTGTTCTACCTCTATGTCTTTGTGGAAGGTTGAGGGAGATGTGTGTCCCAGATCTTTTAGAAATGAAGATGCATACAGTTGTGAAATGGTACATAGGTGCTGGGAATTGAAATCAGATCTTCTGGGAGAGCAACCAGTGTCCTTAACCTCTGAGCCATCTCTCCATTCCCCCTATATACTGCTTTAAGAATGCCCAATTAATCACTAATCAATTGTTTAAAACTCTGAAAGGAAAGATGGCACTGGGTAATTGTTGATTTTATCTGTAGAGACAAATGAAGAACTACAGCTATTTGAACTCAAAGTTAATGAGGCATTTCTTTACCATGTGGCTTCTTTGCACCCTTTACATTTACTTATTTTCCCCACAAAATTGTCTCCTATAGGTATTATCACACAATGACAAAGATTCCAATAAATATTAGGAGTGGATCTATTTACACCATAATGGCCATAAAATGCTAACTACAAGACTTTTTCTTTTTGGTCAATTAGTAAACCAGGGGAGGAGCAATTGTCAACAATTATATGGATATATTCCTTGGTGCAATATTGTAATCTAACAATCAGTTTTAAAGAGAGTTACAGAACTCTATGGATTTTCAAATTTCAAGTACAGATTGTTATGGTAGGATAGGAACCTTTTAATTTCATCTTCACATCTTACCATGCTACTGTTACTCCAGGATCTACAACAACTGGTTAAATCTGTACTAATCCTGTGTTTAAAATTCCTTAACATCTGAAATATAAATAAAATATTCAATAAAAAAAGAAAGAAATATTTAAAAAATTCCTACTTTTGCACACTCTAACCTCCCTGGCTCAACTTTAGAATGAAATAAGCAAGCTGATGCATTAACTCTTTTTACCTATCCACAATGCAAACATCACCATCTACACAGTAGTGCTATTGGAGTTCACGTACAATACCACATCCCACTTAGACAAGTGAGACAGATTGTGCAAGAATGTCCTACTTGTTCTTCCTTACACTGTCACAGTCCTATAGCTAGAGTCCATTCAAGAGGTAGAAATAATAGTGAATTATGGAAAGTAGATATAACTCTTCTGCCTTGGATTCTGTATGTGCATGTGTACATTGGTTCATACTCTAAATTTATTTGGGTTGTACATCCGTCCTCAGAGAATGTTGAAAACTTTTGCACATGTGTGAGTGCCTGCTACAATAAAAGGTGACAATGAACCAATCTGTAGTAGAAAAAATTTAAAAGCTTTTGTAAATGAGGTGAAAGCACAAACAGAACATTAAAATAACTATTTAAAAAATTAGGAACAGGGACACATGAAGGTACATTCTTGCAGTTTCCATATTTACACTTATTTTGAAATTTACCTGAAGGTGAGACATGTTCAGGAACTCAAAACCATTTATCTACAGAACACTCTACACTGCCTTTAGACAGAACAGTGAGATTTAAACAATTTTAGACTTTGAAGAACTTTTCCTGAAGAAAATTGGGACAGAATATGAATCTGGCATTATAGTTGTTTTCACTGAAAAAATATGAATTTCTCTTAGGCTCCTCCTGCCCTGGGCCATGAAGAACAAAGATTTAGAGTGAGAAAATAGTGCAGTCATCATGAAGACAGGAACCCTCCAGCTAGAAGGGCAAAAGGATTTATTGATCAAATCATTAGATCAAGTCTACCCTCTTGGGGCCAGGTAAAGACCCTATGCACCAATGGAGAAGTTACACAGAGCCCTTTGTTACCTGAGAATCTCTTTCTCTTGATTCTAGCTGCTTTGATCTTTGTGTCTATGGATACACATTCATCAAAGGACATTTAGATTTATCTACATGTAAAACAAAAACAAAACACACACACACAAGACAAAACGAAACACTCTGAATATTATGTGTTAAAAAATATTAGAAAGAGGCCGATGATGTCTGAAAGTGTTCCAGGAACAGAGTCACATGAATTCCTTTTTGAGGGCTTCTGAGAACACACAAAGAAAATAGTACAGGAGACTTTGACCTCAATTATTCAAACCAAGAGACTGTTTTTGGAATGCATGTTTGTTCTTGTCCCAGTGGTATGTGATAGGAGTGGTTAACCACTTCTGCTTGCTACTGTTATCTAGAATGTTTAAATTGTCCTTTGTTTTTCCTTTATGGTAAAGCTTGTGTTTATCACATGCAGCTTCTCTTTATGATTGTATGAAGCTTAAACTCATGTGATATGTACTAATATGACCATTCTTAACCCTCCGAGTATAAACTGTTTGATTCTCTGAATAAAGTTAGCTATTACATGAAACTTTAGTTTTTCTCTTCATCTGGAGTAGTGACAGTGTAGGTTTTAAAACCAGATATTAAACCTGCTGTTTTAACACTAGCCAAATAGACACCTTTCCTTTGTAGAGCAATTCCTGTGTACCCATGGTTCAGAACATATTTGAATCATCTGCACACTGGAATTCCATCTGCTCTCCAAATGACAATTATGACCACAGCAAGTGAGAATAATATCGCTTTTTAAAAAATTTCTTTAAGAATTAATTCCTACCTATCACAATCTTCCCTAAGTCACCCCTTTACTTTCAACCTTAGTATCCTTAAAAAACAAAACTACAACAACAACAACAACAACAAAAACTACTTCAAGACAAATTAGTATACTCCAAATGTTTTTGCTTGTGTGATCTTCTACTAGAGAATGGTTGACTTCCCAGGGGCTGCACTCTTCCCCTCTCACAAGCTAACAGTTGTCAAGAGTCCATAGCTCTGTGTGGATTGTGTGCCCATTTCCCCTCTCCATGCTGAGCTTTGGTCTGTTTTCATATTGAACAGATTTTTTTTTATATGTTGGGTTTTATTCACATGAATTCAAAATTCTATAATCTTAATCTCTTAATGAGAAATCAGTTTTGCTTTGGGATTCTAATAATATTAATGGAGACCTGTAAATCTCTACCCACATAGGGCTAGACAATTTGCATATAAAATTTGATTGAGCATCCACATTATTGTAATTATCTCTGAGACTAGATCTTTCTTCCTCCATCCCCAACTTTTTTGTCTGTCTCCCTCCCTGTGTGTTCTATATGTGTTGGAGCATGAGTGAGCCATTTGTTGTGTGAAAATTCATGTTTATGTGTACCAAAGTGAGTGTGACATGGAGAAGACTGTCGCAGATGTTCAATTTAATGTCTTTCCTGTTAGAGATAGAATTTCTTGTTTGTTTGATTTTTTCTACTGCTGGCCCAGAAAGATCTAGGAATTCTATTTCTGCCTTCTCTCTTTGACAGTACTATTTCCATAGAGTCATACAATACCATGTCTGACTTCATGTGGATTAGAGAAATTCAAACTGAGCTGCTCATAATGCCCTGAAAACATTTTATGCACTGAGCCATCTCTGTAGCTTAGACATTTACTAGATATGGAAAATATATGTTAAACATGGAGTATATGCTTCATTCTATGAGGTTTGTCTGGGAATTCTGAAATTACCTTATTTTGGGCCTGAATTGAAATTGATTCAGATAAGATGAGAATATTACTCTTTATAACAACTTTTTGCAATTTATAAGCAATTTGAGATTCACAAGTGATAAGACTATTGAAAACTCTCCCAAAATCTAACAGCACTACTTTAGACATACTGATGGGTATGTAGTCCTTACGACAACTTACAAAAATTTTACTGCAGAAGCAGAATTTTCTGTGACAGACTAGTAATTACAAGCCCATGCACACGATAGATGCTAGTACTAGAATTCTCAGAACAGTCTCAGAAAATGCACCATTATCCACACATCTAAAACGGATTTTCTTTATGACTGAATCAATTAAGTATTGGATCATTCCAAAAGTATATTTTAGGTGATTAAGGAGAAGTTTTTACGGTAGAAAACTTAAGACACTCATAAATTTTCAGAGATTCAAATCATATCACTTTATAGTGTGCTATGTGAATTGATTCATCTGATACTTTTTTCACATCCGATTCTCTTGGACTCTCTTATTTTTGTATTTCTTCCTTGAATGATCTGATTTTCACTCAGACTGGTTAGAAGCAGAGGCACATGTGTTATGATGCGCAGAGTTGATTGTAAATGGCAGCACTCACCTCTCCCTTTCCTTCAGACATTTCTTCTACAAATACTGGCAGGGAGCCCAGATATGTAGGCTTTTTAAAAAATTCTTTCTCTCAGGCAAAAGGATACCCAAGTCTTGCACATCCCTTTTCTTTAAGCTACCCTCTTAACTGTACACTGAACAGACTTACATCAAAGTTAGAATACAAACTCATGCCACATTTCAAACACTTAAAGAAATGTTCTTAATGTTCTTGTGCTAGAAAAAATTAATACAAATTAACTTCCCCCTGAAAAATCTTATACATGTAGAGACTTAAATAATTGACAAATTGAACAAGTACTCTGAAGAATTTGCTATGTCTACACACCCTTGACAATGATGGCATCATAATTCCCGCATTTCAGAATACATCCACAGCAATCACCATGTCAGTATCCAAGGTACTTGTAGCCAAACACCTTCTGTAGTATTGTAACATCTCTTGTCTATATCTGTTTCTAAATTGGCTTAGGTCAGTTAGAGCTTACCTAAATCTTTAGGTTTCACACAGTCATTCCTAGAACCAGACCTTCCAAGAACTTTTACAGACTCAGTATACATTTCCCTCCCAAGGACACTTCATCTCACCTTTTGTGGAATCTGGGCAAGGGCCCATGCAATTGCATTGGCCTTATCTTCTGTCATGTTCCTGACCATTGACCCAAGGGAAAACACCACCACACCATGCTCTTCAGAGCTCTGGACAAAGTCTTCCATTTCCTGAGAAGAATTTTTTTTTTTATCATACAATAATAATAGTAGAAAAATCACTCATGGAACTCTTACTTAAAAAAAAAACCTTGAAGAATAAAAACTGGTCTTCTTAGGAGTTTTTAGAATAGTGGTGTTAAAACATTATGAAGACAGAACTGGCACATCCAAACACTTTGAACATCACAGGCAGCAATACAAAGTACTCTCACCCATGTTCACCAGATGTTCTCCATATTTTCCTCTGGTGAAATAAAAGCTCAGTAGTACAAGCATAGTATATGAAATATTTGTAAAATTGTAACTTCATTACATTTTCATCCTACAGAAAGTATAATTTTCCTTGCTCTTTTATTTCTTTTCTATGATGGCTGATTTAACATTATTATATAGTGTTTGATGAAATAATATCAAAGTTGTGGTATGTACATACATCATAGTTAATACAAATTTCCTACTACAATTAATTAAATGTTTTAGTTTTTATAAAATAATCATAACTGCATGACAAACATACACTATGCAATAATTTTCTAATATTGTGTATAATCAAGAGTATTTTCAAAGACAAGCTCCACAATTTATTCTTTGGAAGAGTAACTATGTCAATGTTTTTCTGTAGATAAAAAGGTATATGGTAATCACAGCTTTTGAAGTATTGAAAGTTTATGATGTGCTGAATTTAACTTACTTATTTTTTCTGTGTGTGTGTTTATATATGTTTGTGTTTGTGTCTGTCTCTGCACCTGTGTGTATGATTGTGTGTGTGTGTGTATTGGAGATTTGTGGTGCTTATGGGGTTCCCTGCCTCTATCAATCTTTAACATAGTTTTTGAGACTGTATCTCATTCAACATGAATCTCATCATTTTTTCTGGTCTATATGCAACAAGCTTCATTATTTCTGTTTCTGTAATCTCAGTTCTAATGTCACCATGCTGTGCCAAGACAACCAGTTCTTTATGTGGGCACTGGGATGCAGAGTCATGTCCTCATGGTTTGGTAAGGACTTTAACCAATGGCTAATTATTCTAGTCCCTGGTATGACTTAATTTAACTCACTAATTTTCTTGTTCTATCATGTTCTTTACTGAATTTATTGAGCTCCTATGTAGCAGAACTCTTAATTCCACTTCTGGTATATCTCTATCATTGGGAGAAAAAGGTAATGATGGATATTTTGGGCTGCATTTTGGCCCTGGTTTGGGCCTTGAGGACAAACCCAAGCCTGGCTTAAGTTTCTGCAGCCTTGTGGGACAGCCTAAGCCTAGCTTGAGATTTGAGACCTATTTCAGTCACTCCCATATTAAAGTGACTCAGAAAGACCTGTTCCGTCCTGTCTGTGCCCCGCTGTTGCTGATATAAAGCTTTGCCATTGGCCCTGTCAGTCACCCCATACCTTCTGTCACCCTTCCCTGTTTCCTAGGCATCTTACCCCAACAAAAATCCCCCTCCCTATGTTCCAAGTTTATATAAGTGAGAGGCTGATGCAATAAAGTTGAGTTCCTGATTCGACAAGAATCCTGGTCTGGTGAGTTTCTTTTGGGCCGTTGACATTTGCCATCCAGCTCAGCCCCAGAGAAGTCCGGTGGGACCTTCTCGCCTGGATCTGCCACCAAGAAGCCAACAGGATATAGAATCACATTCACCAGAAATAAAATGAAATGAAAAATAGATAAAAAGAATGTATTTACCTTAGGCAAGGGTTTAGCAGGTTTGCAGTGGAGTCCTCCAACATAGTCAACATTTGGTAAGGTTGGGTGAGGAAACTCCAAATCCCAGTAGGATCTAATGAGCCACATTTCTGCTTTGCCCATGGTCTCAGCTAAGGTGGTTGGCCTTCCTAGATACAGAAAATGAATAAATGAGACAGAGAAATGTTGACAAGACTATCTGTTGAGTATGCAACATATTTCCTTAATAGTGTTGGAAAAAATTGTGTTTCATATAGAACATATGCTTTTAAAATGTATATGTAATATATATAATACCATTCATTTATATGAAATATAATTTGTATCAATAATTGATCTGTGACTCATATAATATATGTAAATCTAAGTGTGGATTTATTTTTAAGGGAAACAGTAGGACTTACCTCATGCTTCCTCATTAATTTAATACCATAAATGGTTAATGAAATAACACACTAAACCACTGTATGAATAAGCACACATTTTACTTCTCTCTAAGTCTTCAACGGGAACTGTGCAAAGGTAAACATACATTCCAGGTACAAAAGTCACCCCATGATTTGCCCAGAATTCCCAGGGTCATGGTAGTTTGTAACTAATCTTTCTTCCTTCTTTTGCCTAGGGAAATATGAAGTTAATGAATGGCTGAATTTCTGGTTAGAGCTTCAAACCTTGTTTCCTACTAACACATTTAATAGTACTTACTATGTAAAAACCATCACAATATTTTCAAAAGTTATGAGAGTAGGAATTTTTGGCCAGTCATAACTATGGTATAGTGCTTAAAGACAAGAAACATGACTTAAAAAAATACAGACCGAGTTCATGTTTACCCACGCTACTGTAGAGTTTAGACATTTGTAATCAATGTTATGAAATGACACAATGAAGAAACATGAGGCTGGTAGAAACCTCAGTTTTACTCTTAAACTTGTGAAATAACTCCGGATCTTTCAAGAGTAGCAGAAATTTTTAAGAAATTCAAAGAAAACATTATATGATTTATATTTTCATTTATGTGTATCTGCATGAGTGTATGCGAAGTTTATACCAGTGCCTGTGGATACCATAAAAGGGAACCAGATCTCCTGAAGGTGAAGTTACAAGTGATTTTGGAACCCTGGACATGAGTGGGTGCTAGGTACTTATTAAAATAGAGGTATTTTTTGTAGTAAATGAGATAAAAAAATTACTTAGGGACAGTCTAATTACATCTGTATGTAACTATATAGCTAACCAGAATGTCTTCTATCAGGACTGCAACCTTCTTCTATTTGATCAGTAATATGAGATTTTACAGAGAGTTTGTTAGCTAATATAATTACATTTGATCACCTGTAATATAACTACATTTGATCACTTTGTATTTAATGGAAATGTATCCTTACGTGCATATGAAACTTAGATCATTAAGTCTGTGAAGAGAAACATAACTTACCCAAAGTTTCACTGTAAAACTGATTCCATTTCTTCTCCTTAAATGCCTGGAACCAAAAGTCAAAATAAAGCATACATATCATATTTTTCACTCTCTCTTTGAATGTCATTTGGCCACCTAATCCTGACAAAATTACAGGTACATAAGAGGGAGGGAATAAAAGCCCTCCACTGTACTTTTCCATTGTGTAGCCAGGAGAGAAGCGAAGACTGTACAGAAAAGGAATCTGGAGAAGTTCAGCTATCAGCTCCCCACAGGGACCAATGGCATCTGACAAAACGACATCAAACTTGGATTCTTGTAGTTTTGCCATGAGCTGTTTGTTTGAAACTGTGTCTTTACAAAGAATTAGACAGTAATCAGCATATTCATCAATTAAATTTTGTAGTAAAGGAGAATATGATAAACATGTATCTCTTGGAATCTCATAAGTCCAGGTATCCACAAACCTTGTAAAAAATTTTTCCACGTCATTATTATTGACAGATGTAGGAAAAGTTTCAAATTTAAGGCCAGGGGATTTTTTGGGATCAAGAAAGATGGAAGATGATTGTCTCAGAACAGTGACTTCATGGCCCTTCTGTACAAGTTCATCCAGTATTATCTTTATATTCATCCAGTGACTGAATTCCACCGGCCACACCAACACCTTTCCACACTTTGCAGATATGAAGCAGCAACTTATATTCAGCAGCAGCAGAGCAGAAATCCACTTCCCGGGCATCCTGAAAAATCAAAGTCCTTCTGTTCAGAATGTGATCCCTTCCGTCATTGCTTGAGCTTTTATCAAAAAATCATTAGCCAAGAAGTTAAAATGTAACTTACATTGCTCAAAGCTGATAAGAAAATGACCATTACTGTGTTGATGGAAAAACATCAGCTTATCTGCCCCTCTGAAGACCCCAGAATCTGAAGGCCTCCCAGGAGATCTGCTGCACCCAGGGGAACAAGTAAGGGTTCCTCCCAAATAGTTGCAACAGCTGGAAACCCTGAGGAGCCCAGTGGACTTGGAGCCCATCCTCTTCACTCAAATGCCACCTCCCCTTTAGCCTGAGCCTTTCACCATGGAAAGTCATCATCTTGTCTCCTCCTCTGAAGATCCCACAGTCTGAAGGCCTCCAAGGAGATGTGCTGCACCCAGGACAACAGATCATCTCCTTGTGTGCCCCGTGAAGGCCCCACACTCTGAAGACCTCCAAGGAGATCTACAGCCAGAGCCACAGGTCTCCTAGGAGATCTGCAGCAACTCAGAGACAGGAAAAGCAGGCTCCAGACAGAGAAAACTAGGCCAGGTGACAACAGAGGTAACCAGAAGGTGACAGACAAGTACAAGGCCATAAGCAATTGAAGTCAATATACTTTGGCATTATCAGAACCCAGTTCTGCCACCACATCAAGCCCTGGATATCCCAATACACCTGAAAATCAACATGCTGACCTAAAATCCTATCTCATGAACATAATTGAATCCTTCAAGGAGGATATAAATAACTCACTGAAAGAAACACAGGAAAACATAGGTAAATTTGGTAGAAGCTCTTAAAAAGGAAACAAATAAATCCCACAATGATATTGATATCTAAACCATACTAAGGCACAACAAAGAAAAACAACTTCTGACCAATTTTGCTTATGAATATCAATGCAAAAACAATCAGTAAAATTCTAGCAAACCAAACCAAAGAATGTATCAGAGTCATCATTCACCATGATCAAGTAGGCCCCATCCCAGGGATGCAAGGTTGGTTCAATATATGAAAATATATTAATGTAGCCCACTATGTAAACAAACTCAAAGAAAAAAATCACATAATTATCTCATTAGATACTAAAAAAGCCTTTGACAAAATAAAACACCTCTTCATGATAAAGTATTAAAGAGAGAAAGAATTCAAGGTACACACCTAAACATAATAAAAGTAATATACAGCAAACCAACAGTCAACATCAAATTAAATGGAGAGATACTTAAAGCAATATTGCTATAATTAGGGACAAGACAAGACTCTACATACACACACACACACACACACACACACACACTATAGTATTAGAAGTTTTAGCTAGAGCAATAAGACATTTAAAGGAGATCAAGGAGATACAAGTTGGAAAAGAAGTCAAAGTATCATTATTTGTGGATGATATGATAATATACATAAGTGACTACAAAAATTCTCCCAGGGATATTCTACAGCTGATAAACAACTTCAGCAATGTGGTTGAATATAAAATTAACTAAAAAAATCAGTAGCCTTCTTTTATACAAATGATAAATGGGCTAAGAAAGAAGATAGGAAAATGACATCCTTTACAATAGTCACAAATATAAAATATCTTAGTGTAACTCTAACCAGATAAGTCAGAGACCTGTATAACCAGAACTTCAAGTCTCTCAAGAAAGAAATCGAAGAAGACCTCAGAAAATGGAAAGATTCCCCATGCTCATGGATTGGTAGGATTAACATAGTCAAAATGGCCATCCTACCAATAGCAATCTATTGATTCAATGCAATCACCATCAAAATTCCAATAAATTCTTCAAAGTCATAGAAAGATCAATTCTTAATTTCATATGGAAAGAAAAACTCAGGATAGAGAAAACAATTTTTAAAAATAAAAGAACTTCTGGAAGAATCACCAACCTTGACCTCAAGCTGTACTGCAGAGCAGTAGTGATAAAAAACAACCCTGCATGGTATTGATATTGAGACAGAAAAGCTGATCAATGGAATAGAACTGAAGACCCAGAAATAAAACCACACACTTATGGACACGTGATCTTTGACAAGGATGCCAGAAATTTACAATTGAATAAAGAAATAAATAATGATGCTTCAATAAATGATGCTGCTCTAACTAGTAGTCGGTATGTAGAAAACTGAAACTAGATCCATGTTTGTCACCTTGCACAAAGATCAAGTGTAAGTGGATCACCATAAAACTGGATACACTGAATCTAATATAAGAGAAAGTGGGAAAGTGCTTCAAAGTCATTGGCATGGAGAGAAATTTTCTAAACAGAACTCTAATGGCTCAAGCTCTAAGATCAAGAATTGATAGATGAATCCTCAAGAAACTGAAAACCTTTAGGAAGGCAAAAGACGTAGTCCTTTAGGACAAATCAGCAACCTAAAGTTTGGGAAAAAAAAATCTTCACTAACCTCACATCCAATAGAGGGCTAATATCCAACATATATAAAGAACTCAAAAAGCTAACCTCCAAAAAGACCAAATAACCCAGTCAAAAAAATGGGATATAGATCTAAACAGAGAATCCACAGCAGAGGATTCTTGAGAAACACTTAAAGAAATATCAAGGTCTTTAGTGATCTGGGAAATGAAAATCAAAAGGACTCTGAGACTCTACATTTTACCAATCAGAATGGCTAAGATCAAAAACTCAGATGACAGCACATGTTGTTGAAGATGTGGAATCAACTGTGTAAATGAACCACATTTTCTGTATCCTTTCTTCAGTTGAAAGACATGTAGGTTGTTTCCAGTTTCTGGCTATTATGAATAAAGCTGGTACGAACATACTTGAACAAGTGTCCTTGTGGAATAGTGGAACATCTTTTGGGTATACGCCCAGGAGTGGTTTAGCTGGGTTTTGAGGTAGAATTATTCCCAATTTCTGAGAAACCACCAAATTGGTTTCCAGAGTGGTCACACAAGTTTGCACTCCCACCAGCAGTAGTGGAGTGCTCTCCTTGCTCTACAACCTTGACTACATGTGCAGTCCCTTGAGTTTTATCTAAGGCATTCTGATGGAATAAGGTTGAATCTCAGAGATGCCTTGATTTGCATTTCCCTGATGACTGATGGTGTTGAACATTTCTTTGAGTGCTTATCATCCATTTGAGATTTCTCTGTTGAGAATTTTTGTTTAACTCTGTACTTAATTTTTAAAATTGGGTTGTTTGGTTAGATGGTATCAAGATTCTTGGGTTCTTTTATATATTTTGGATATTAGCCCTCTGTTAGATGTAGAGTTGATAAAGATCTTTTCCCAATATGTAGGCTGTTGTTTTGTCCTAATGGTGGTGTCCTTTGACTTATAGAAGCTTTTCAGTTCCATGAGGCCTATTTAGTAATTCTTCACCTTAGTGACAGAGCCATTAGTGTTCTGTCCAGGAAGTCATCTCCTTCACCAATGAGTTCAATGCTAGTCTCTACTTTTTGGTCTATTAGATTTAGTGTTTCTGGTTTTATGCTGGAGGTCTTTGATCCATGTGGACATGAGTATTATGGAGGTAGATAAATATATATCTATTTGCATTTTTTTCTACATGCTGATTTCCAGTTAAACCTGCAGTATTTGTTAAAGAGGCTTTCCCTTTTCTATTGTATGGTTTTAGCTACTTTGCCAAAAATTTAGTGTGCATATATGTGCAGGTTATTTCTTGGTTTTCGTTTCAATTTCATCTATCCACCTGCTTATTTCTATACCAATATCATACAGATTTTTATAGCAAATGTTCCACAGTACAACTTGATGTCAGGGACAGTGATACCTCTAGATGTTCTTTTATTGTTCAGGATTCTTTAAGCTATCCTGGGATTTTTGTTTTCTTTTCATATAAAGTTGAGAATTGTTCTTTCAAGATCTGTCAAGAATTGTGTTGGAATTTTGATGGGAATTGCATTGAATCTGGAGATTGATTTTTGTACAATGGCCATTTCCACTGTTAATCCTACTGAACCACGACATTGGGAGATCTTTCCAACACATATCTTCCTCAATTTCTTTCTTAGGGGACTCAAAGTTCTTATCATTCAGGTATTTCACTTGCTTGGTCAGAGTTACTTCAAGATCTTTAACATTATTTGTAACTATGGTGAAAAGTATTGTCTCTTTAAGTTCTTTCTCAACTCATTTAGCACTTGTATAAAGGAGGGCTACTTATTTCTTTGAGTTAATTTTGTAGTCAGTCACTTTGCTGAATGTGTTTATCAGCTGTCAGAGTTCTCTGGTAGAATGTTAGGGGCTATTCATGTATACCATTATATCATGTGCAAAAAGCAATACTTTGACTTCTCTTTTAACTTATATCGTCTAATTTCCTTTAGTTTTCTTATTGTTATAGCTAGAACATCAAGTACTATATTAAAGAGATAAGGAAAGAGTGGACAGCCTTGTCATCAATTTTAGTGAAATTGATCTATTTTTCCATTTAACATGATTTTGGCTATTGGGTTGCTGTTTATAGCCTTTATTGTGTTTAGCTATACACCTCGTAGCCCTGATCTTTCCATGACTTTTAAAACAGAGGGGTGTTGGATTCTGTGAAATTCTGTTTTTAGCGTTAAATGAGATGTTTATTTTTTTGAGTTTGTTTATATCGTGCATTACTTTGATGGATTTTCATATATTGAACAACTCCTACTTCCCTGGGATGGTGGATGATCTCTTTGATGTGTTCTTAGATTCAGTTTGTGAGTATTTTATAGAGTATTTATCATCAATGTTCATAAGAGATATTGGTCTAAAATTCTCTTTCTTTTAGAGTAATTATGTGGTTTAGGTATCAGGGTGACTGTGTCCTCATGAAATGAATTTGGCAGTGTTCCTACTTTTCCTTTTTTTTTTTTTTCTTTTCTGTTTCTATTTTTTGGAATAGTTTGGGAGTATTGGCATTGGATCTTCTTTAAAAGTTTGGTAGAATTCTGTGCTAAAATCATTTGGCCCTGGGCTTTTTTTTGTTTTTGTTTTGTTTTGTTTTTGGTTGTGATATATTTAATGACTGCTTTATTTTCTTAGGGGTAATAGATCTATTTAGACAGTTTACCTGATCCTGACTTAGCTTTGATAATTGGCATATGTCTAGAAAATCATCAATTTCATTTATATTTTCAAATTTTGTGGAGTACAGACTTCTGAACTAAGACCTAATGATTCTTTGAGTTTTTTCAGTGTCCGATGCTATGCCTTCCTTTTTGTTTCTGATTTTGTTAATTTGGGTACCTATCCCTTTGACTTTTAGTTAGGTTGGCTAAGGGTTTTTCTATCTTGTTGATTTTCTCAAAGAACCAGCTCTTGGTTTCTTTGATTCTTTGTATTATCCTCTTTGTTTCTAATTGTTTGATTTTAGCCCCACAGCTTGATTATTTTATGTCATCTACTCCTTCTGAATGTGTTTACTTCTTTTTCTCTAGAGTCTTTAGATTTACTGTTAATTCGTTAGTATGCGAACTCCCCATTTTGTTTGTAAGGACAATTAGTACTAGTAATTGACTTCTTAGCACTGTTTTCATAGTGTCATGTAAGTTTGAGTTTTTTGTTGCCTATTTTCATTGAATTTCAGGAAGTCGTTAATTTCTTTATTTCTTTCCAGACTCAGTGAGTAGAGAGATTTTCACTTTTCAGGAGTATGTAGACTTTGTGTTGTTTCTGTTTTTGCTGAAGTCCAAATTTTATCCTTGGTGATCTGATAAATTGCAAGGGATTATTTTAATTTTCTTGTTTCAGTTGAGGCTTCTGTTGTGCCTGACTATATGGACAACTGTGGAGAAAGTTCTGTGTGATGCTGAGAAGGTATATAGCTATAATGTTTTTGTAGATATCTGTTAGTTCCATTTGAATCATAACCTTTTTTAGATTTATTATGTTTCTGCTTATTTTCTGTCAGAGTGGGGTGTTGAAGTTCCCAACTATTAATGTGTGGGATTCTGAGTGTGATTTAAGCTTTGGTAATGTTTCCTTTACTTGCATTCATGCATATGTGCCCTTGCATTCATGGCATATGTGTTCAGAATTGAGATACCATCTTGGAGGATTTTCCTTTAATGCATATGAAGCATCCTTACTTATTTTGATTACTTTCAGTTGGAAGTCTATTTTATTCTATATTAAATTGACTACTACAGCTTTTATCTTGGGTCCATTTGCTCTGAAACCTTTTTCTAGCCATTTATTGTGAGATAATGTCTATCTTTGCTACTGAAATGTGGCTTTGCATACAGTAGAATGATATTCTGTTTATGCCAATGTCATTTTAATGAAGAATTGAGCCCATTGTTGTTGAGAGACATTAATGACCAATGATTGTTATTTTAATGTTGTTGGTGGTAATGCTTATGTGTGTGTGTGTGTGTGTGTGTGTGTGTATTTGTCTTTATGGTCTGAAATCATTTATTCCTTGAGTTTAGTTTGCCTCATTGGGCTGGAGTTTTCCTTCTAGTATCCTCTGTATGGCTGGGTTAGTGGAAAGATAGTGTTTAAATTTGATTTTGTCATGGAATATCTTGGTTTCTCTATCTATGATAATTGAAAGTTTTACTTGGTATAGTAATCTGGATTGACATGTGATCTCTTAGGGCCCATAAGACTTCTGCTCAAGCCCTTCTAGCTTTTAGAGTCTCTGCTGCGAAGTCAGGTTTAATTCTTGTAGATCTGTGGTCAAATGTTAGTTGGCCTTTTTCCCTTGGAGCTTTTAATATGCTTTCTTTGTTCTGCACATTTAATGTTTTTATTATTATTTGACAGGAGCATTTTCTGTGTCCCAGGTAGGGCTGACTAGAATGGAAGAGGTGGAGCATGCTTCCAATATGATTTGTCTTGGGACCCTGAAGGCTTCCATATGTAAACAAGATGCTCTTGGGGTCCCCAAACACCTCTTGGACTGAAGAGTGAGCCCAGAACTAGATGATGGAGTTCAGGGGACTGTGTGCAATTCACCTCTGATGGCTGCATCCCAGGAAGACTGAATTGGGATTCCTAGAAATTTCTTAATCAACCAAAGTTATAGTTGAAATAAGCCATCACAATGTTCCACATATAAAAACAGTTGACCTGCCTTATGGACAAATTACAACACAGTGATACAAATTTTATAAAACAAGACAACAAATGGCTCCAAAGAAGCAGAAACTTTCTACTAACAGACTGCTAAGAATGAAAGTGATGTATTTCCTTATAAAGATTTCAAAATAGGAAATAATAATGTAATTTTGAGTTACTACAGAATGCTGTCAAGCCAATTGATAGAATTGAAGTATACTTAATGAATGCTATAGCTACAGACACATATCTAAGTATAAAGACTTATGCATAGATAGACAGGACCCCAAGTGGAGGGTCAGGGTTACCAACCTACAGTCAAAATTTCTGACCCAGAAATTGTTCCTGTCTAAAAGAACTACAGAGACAAAAATGGACAAAAGACTGAAGGAAAGGCTATCCACTGACCAGCCAAACTAGGGATCCATCTAATGGTGGTGAGACACTAAGGCCTGACGCTCTTACTATGATGTGCTTACAGACAGGAGGCTAGCATGGATGTCCTTTGAGAGGCTCTACAAGCAGCTGACTGAATCAGATGCAGATATTTACATCCAAGCATTGGACTGAAGTCGAGGCCTCCTAGGGAACAATTAGGGGAAGGTTTGAAGGAGCTGAAGGGGAGGGTAAATACAGAGGAAGGCTAGCAGTCTCAACTAACTCAGACCCCTGGAAGCTCCCAGAGACTAAGCTACCACCAAGGCAGCATACTCATGCTACTCCCTGGCACAGCATAGGAATGACTGTTCTGGCCTTGGTGGGAGAAGATGCACTTAATCCTGGAGACACTTGAGGATGCCTGGGGAGAACTCCCTCTCAGAGGCAAGGAGGAATGGGAGTGGGATGGGAAAGAGTGAGAAGAGGGACATTGAGGGGGGCAATGCCTGGAGTATAAACAAATAAAATTATTTAAAAAGAATGCCCCCAAGTACACACAGTATATGCACATATATAAATATAGTAAAATTTTAAACATATAATTAAAAAAGAATCATATATATGTGATAACAGTTATCCAGTAAATGATATGATGTTGTAGTAACAAGTCTTCTTGAGTGTTAATTTTTAAATTTAAAATAGATTATTTGTTCATACAATGTATCTTGATAATTGTTTTGCTTACCTCTACTCCTACCAATTCCTCCTCCTCTCTTCACCTCCAAATCCACTCCTTCACTGCCTCTCATTAGAAATTTGCAAGCTTCTAAGAGATAACAAGCAAACATAGTGAAAGAAAATAAGATAAGTTGAAACTAAACTATCATAGCAAGGCTGAACACAGCAAGCCAACAGGAGGAAAAGAGTTCCAAGAGCTGGTACAGGAGTCAGAGAATCTGTGACTTGTTCTCACACTCAGGAGTCTCACAAAAATACTAAGCTAATAGCTATTATATATCTGTATATATATATATATATATATATATATATATATATTTGTGTGTGCGCATGTTTGTATATATGTACATGTGTATGTATATGTGTATATGTATATGACCTAGTATAGACTATTATAGGCATTCTGCTTGCTTCTTCAGAGGGACTTGCTTAGTTTATTCAGAGGGACTTGTTTTGCTGACGTCATCCATTCACTCTGACTCTTAGTATTAACAGTAAGTCAGTTAGAAGAGTTTCTGACTGTGAATGTAAATTGTATTAAACTATTAAGGCAGTCAAGTAAATGGAAAAACAAATTAAAGGCAGCTCAGAAAACTTTGATGTTACCTTTAGATAATTAAACATTGACGTTTTAGTTGTTTTAGGAAGAAAAGAGAACACCCTCCAATGCACACAAGCACACACACTCACACACACACACACACACACACACTGGGAGAGTGGGAGAGAGGGGGGGACTTTTGAAGAAAGTCAGTGGAAAATATCTTTCTATTTTTTGGAAAGTTTGGGACACCCAGGTCTAAGAACACCATGGGATTGCTAATGAATTTGGCCCAAATGACACTATCTGGTAAAAATTTTCATCATCTTGCTAAAGTCCTGTTGTGGATAGCCCCAGCTTTGCATTTTGATGCTAGTTCCACTTTCCTGGGAGGAGCTGCAGAGGAGGAATGAGTCTGTACACAGGTGACTCCTTGTGAACCTTCTGTTCATTTAAATTTTTAAAATAAAAACAAGAGTTAGTGATTGGGCAGTAGAAGGAGAGGTGGAGAAAAAGGCTTTGGGGAGGAGAGAGGAAGAAGAAGTTGAGGGAAGAAGAAGTCAAAGGAGGAGGAAGTCGACGGAGGAGCAAGAGGGGGAGAAGCATGTGGCATGGAAAAACCACAAGTTATAAGGGATCTCATAGCTGGAGAATAGAATAGTGTAATGGTAAATCTGCCCAATCTAGGTGTGCAGTTTATATCCTAATTATTTAATTGTGTTTTCCTTGACTGGTCCTATTTAGGTTGGAGATTTAAGGCAACAAAGTCCTGTACAAAGAAAAAAGTAAAAAGTCAGCAGGAAAATAACAGTTGCAAATGTTATAGAATTACTATTAGACAAACAACCCTCTTCTTATGGATCAGAAGACAATGAGGTAATACATTCAAAGTCAACAGTGAAGAAGTATGACAATATTTGCAAAAAATGATTTTTCAGTAATTAAGGAACTGTCAAGTCTGTGACATCAAGAAAACTGATGGAATCTATAACTATTAAGGCAATTGTGTAAGACACGGCCAAGAGAGACCTATAATAGAAGCAAAGGAACATGACACTAAAAAGCAGTAATAGAGTTGATACAGAAAGCAGAGTAAAAAAATCATAAATTATAGATTATATGTTGAAATCATTAAAATTGATAATAAACAATAGGAAAAACAAAATAGGACCAAACAAAAAAAAGAGGGAGGTTATTAGGATATATGCTTAGTTATAAATAAAAATCTTTTATGTAAACAGAAATTTGCTTGAGGAAGAAGGATTTATCAAGTTGTAAATCTTCTTACAGGAAACTCACTTCTGTTGCTTGCCTTTGGATCCCTTACCCCTAACAGGGCTGCCTTTTCTAGCCTGAATAGGAGAAAAAGTCCCTATTCCCACTATAATTTGATAAGCTAAAGAGTTTTGACATCCATTGGAGGCCTCCCCTTCTTGTGGTAAAAGGGAGGGGGGATGAAGGGAAGGGAAGAGAAGGGAAGGGAAGGGAAGGGAAGGGAAGGGAAGGGAAGGGAAGGGAGGGGAGAGGGAAGGATTGGGAAGAGAGGAGGTAGCAGAAGCTGTGATCAGGAAGTAAAGTAAATAAATAAATTAATTAGTTAATGGAAAAAGAAACTCACTTCAAGAGTAACAGAACATGGAAACTGAAAATGAAAGATTAAATAATAAATATAGCACAATATGAAACAAAAGTGACTTCTATAGTTACATCAAGATTAGAATTAAGAGACACATTTCAAATGTTATTAAAATTTTTAAGAAGGGTCTTTTTGGCTGGGGCAGACACCTAGCTGTTCTGCTCCTGTAGAGACACTGTATGCTGAGCCATCCTAGAGGAACTACTGCACTCAGAGCAACAGACACCTAGCTAGTCTGCTCTTGAGGAGACACCTTATCCTGAGCCATCTTAGAGGCACCACTGCACTCAGAGCAGTGTAATTTCAGGATCCCAGAGGCAGCCTGAGTCCCAGGAGTTCTTCCATCCAGGAGCTTAGGATCACAAGATCACAGAGACATCTGAACTGTGAGGAGTTTTGACACAAGCAAGATAACTGGAAAGACAGACTCCAGTCAGACACAGTGAGTGCAGGTAACACTAGAGTTAACGACATGACGAAGGCAAGTGCAAGAACATAAGCAATAGAGATCAAAGTTACTTGGCATCATCAGAACCCAGTTCTCCCACCATAGCAAGCCCTGGACACCACATCACACTGGAAAAGCAAGATTCAGATTTAAAATCACTTCTTATGATGATGATAGAAGATTTTAAGAAGGACATAAGTAACTCCCTTAAAGAAGTACAGGAGAACACAGGTAAACAGGTAGAAGCCCTTAAAGAGGAAACAGAAAAATCCCTTAAAGAGCTACAAGAAAATACAATGAAGGAATTAAACAAAAACATCTAGGATCTAAAAATGGAAATAGAAACAGTAAAAAAATCTCAAAGGGAGACTACCCTGGAGATAGAAAACCTAGGAAAGAAATAAGGAGTCATAGACACAAACAAAACCAACAGAATACAAGAGACAGAAGAGAGAATCGCATGTGCAGAAGATACCATGGAAAACATTGACACAACTGTCAAAGAAAATGAAAAATGCAAAAAGCTCCTAACCCAAATCATCCAGGAAAATCTAAGACACAATGAGAAGACCAAACTTAAGGATAATAGATATAGATGAGAGTGAAGATTCCCAACTTAAAGGGTCAGTAAATATCTTCAACAAAATTATAGAGGAAGATTTCCCTATCCTAAAGAACGAGATGCCCATAAACATAAAAGAAGCCTATAGAATGTCAAATAGACTAGACTAGAAAAAAAAATATCTCCCGTCACATAATAATGAAAACATCAAATGCACAAAGCAAAGAAAAAAATACTAAAAGCAGTAAGGGAAAAAGGTCGAATAACATACAAATGCAGACCTATAAGAATTAAACAAGACTTCACACCAGAGAGTATAAAAGCCAGAAGATCCTGGACTGATGTCATACAGAACATAAGTGAACACAAATGCCAGCCCAGACTACTATACCCAGCAAAACTCTCAATGATTGTAGATGGAGAAACCAAGATATTCCATGACAAACCAAATTTGCACAATATCTTCCCACAAACCTAGCACTTCAAAGGATAATTGATGGAAAACACCAAAGCAAGGAAGGAAACTACAATCTAGAGAAAACAAGGAAGTAATCTTCCAAAAAACCCAAAAGAAGATAACTATACAAACATAATTCAACATTGAATTAAAAAAATAACAGGAAGCCACGATTATTTTTCTTTAATATCTATTAACATCAATGGACTCAATTCTCCAAGAAAAAGACTCAAACTATCAGACTGGATACACAAACAGGTCACAGAATTTTACTGAATACAGAAAACACACCTCAGTGAAAAAGACAGACACTACCTCAGAGTAAAAGCATGGAAAATAATTTTCCAAGCAAATGGTCCCAAGAAAAAAGCCGGAGTAGCCATTCTAATATAAAATAAAATTGACTTTCAAACAAAAGTAATCAAAAAAGATAAGGAAGGACACTTCATACTCATCAAAGGAAAAATGTACCAGGATGAAATCTCAGTTCTGAACATCTATTCACCAAATGCAAGGGAACACATTCAAGAAAGAAATTTTACTAAAGCTCAAAGCACACACTGCATCTCATAAAATAATATTGGCAGACTTCAACACCACACTCTCATCAGTAGATCATTCATGGAAATTAACTAAACACAGACACATTGAAATTAACAGAAGTCATGAACCAAATGGATGTAACAGATATCTATAAAATATTTCATCCTAAAATAAAATAATATAAATTTTCCCAGCACCTCATGATACCTTCTCCAAAACTGTCCATATAGTTGGTCACAAAACAGGCCTCTACAGATACAAAGAGATTGAAATAATCCCTTGCATCCTATCAGATCATCACAGAGTAAGGCTGGTCTTTAATAATAATAAAACCAATGGAAAAACCACAAGCACGTGGAAACTGAACTATGCTCTACTCAATGATGACTTGGTCAAGGAAGAAATAAAGAAAGAAATTAAAGACTTTTTAGAATTTAATGAAAATGAGGGCACATCATAACAAAACTTGTGGGACTCCATGAAGGCAGGGCTAAGAGGAAAACTCATAGCTATAAGTGTCTACAAAAAGAAACTGGAAAGAACATACACTAACAACTTGACAGCATACCTAAAAGCTCTAGAGCAAAAAGAAGCAATTACACCCAGGAAGAGTAGATGACAGGAAATAATCAAACTCAGGGCTGAAATCAACCAAATAGAAACAGAAAGAACTATGCAAAATATCCACAAAACCAGGAGTTGTGTTTTTTAGAAAATCAACAAGATAGATACACCCTTAGCCAGATTAACCAGAGGGCACAGAGACAGTATCCAAATTAATAAAATCAGAACTGAAAAGGGAGACATAAGAATAGAAACTGAGGAAATTTTAAAAAATCATCAGATTCTACTACAAAGGCCTATATACAACAAAACTGGAAAACTTGGATGAAATGGACAATTTCCTAGACAGATACCAGGTATCAAAGTTAAATCAGGAACAAATAAACCATCTAAACAGTCCTATAACCCCTAACGAAATAGCAAAAGTCATTAAAAGCTACAATTACACTCATACCCAAACCCCACAAAAACCAAAGAAAGAGAACTTTCGACCAATCTACCTTATGAATATCGATGCAAAAATATTCAATAAAATTCTAGCAAACCAAATCCAAGAACACATCGAAAAAAATATCCATCATGATCAAGTAGGCTTTATCCCAAGAATGCAGGGTTGGTTCAATATGTGGAAATCCATCATTGTAATCCACTATATAAACAAACTAAAAAAAAAACCCACATGATCATATATCACTAGATGCTGAGAAAGCAGTTGACGAAATTCAACAATCCTTCATGATAAAAGTCTTGGAAAGACCAGGAATTCAAGGCCCATACCTAAACATAGTAAAAACAATATACAGCAAACTAGTAGCCAACATCAAATTAAATGGAGAGAAACTTGAAGCAATCCCACTAAGATCAAGAGTAGACAAGGCTGCCCACTCTCTCCCTACCTACTCAATATAGTACTGGAAGTCCTAGCCAGACCAATTAGACAACAAATAGAAAACAAAGACATACAAATAGGAAAGGAAGAAGTTTAAATGTCAGTATTTGCTGATGATATGATAGTATACTTAAGTGAACCCAAAACTTCCACCAGAGGCCACCTAAACTTGATAAACAACTTCAGCAAAGTGGCTGGTTATAAAATCAACTCAAACAAATCAGTAGCCTTCCTCTACATGAACGATAAACAGGCTGAAAAAAATTAGGGAAATGACACCCTTCACAAGTCACAAATAATATAAAATACCTTGGTGTGAATCTAACCAAGCAAAGAAAGTTCTGTATGACAAGAAATTCAAGTCTCTGAATAAAGAAATCAAAGAAGATCTCAGAACATGGAAAGATTTCCCATGCTCATGGATTGGCAGGATTAATATAATAAAAATGACCATCTTTCCTAAAGCAATCTACAGAATCAGTTCAATCCCCATTAACATTTCAACCCAATTCTTCACAGAGTTAGAAAGAGAAATTATCAAATTCATTTGGAATAACAAAAAACCCAGGATAGCAAAAACTATTTTCAACAATAAAAGAACTTCTAGAAGAATCACTATTCCTGACATCAAGCTGTATTACAGAGCAATAGTGATAAAAACTGCATTATATTTGTACAGAGACATGCAGGAAAGTCAATGGAATAGAATAGAAGACCCAGAAATGAACCCACACACCTATGGTCACTTGATGTTTGACAAAGGAGCTAAAACTGTCCAGTGGAAAAAGGACAGTATTTTCAACAAATGGTGATGGTTCAACTGGGGACAACATGTAGAAGGATGCAAATCAATCCATTCTTATCTCCTTGTACAAATCTCAAGCCTAAGTGGATAAAGGACCTCCACATAAAAACAGATACACTGAAACTAATTGAAGAGAAGGTGGGGAAGAACCTCGAATACTTGGGCACAGGGGAAAAGTTCCTGAACAGAACACCAATGGCTTATGCTCTAAGATCAAGAATTGACAAATGGAACGTCATAAAATTGCAAAGTTTCTGTAAGGCAAAGGACACTGTCAATAGGACAAAATGGCAACCAACAGATTGAGAAACTATCTTTACCGATCCAGCATCTGATAGAGGGCTAGTATCCAATATGTACAAAGAACTCAAGAAATTAGACTCCAGACATCCAAATGATCCTATTAAAAATAGGGTACAGAGCTTAACAAAGAATTCTCAACTGTGAAAACTCGAATGGCCGAGAACTAAAGAAATGTTCAGCATCCTTAGTCATCAGGGAGATGCAAATCAAAACAACCCTGCGACTCCACCTCACACCAGTCAGAATGGCTAAGATAAAAAACTCAGGTGATAGTAGATGCTGGCGAGGATGTGGAGAAAGAGTAACACTCCTCCATTGTTGGTGGGATTGTAAGATGGTGCAACCACTTTGGACATCTGCCTGGCACTTCCTCAGAAAATTGGACATAGCATTATCTCAGGATCCAACTATGGCACTCCTGGGCATATACCCAGAAGATGCTCTAACATATAACAAAGACATATGCTCCACTATGTTTGTAGCAGTCTTATTTAAAATAGCCAGAAGCTGAAAATAACCCAGATGTCCTTCAGCAGAGGACACAAAATGGATATAAAAAATGTGGTGCATTTACACAATGGAGTAGTACTCAGATATTAAAGACAATGAATTCGAGAAATTCTTAGGTAAATGGATGGAACTTGAAAATATCATCCTGAGTCACGTAACCCAATCATAAAAGAACACACATGGTATTCACTCACTGATAATTGGATATTAGCCCAGAAGCTTGAAATACCCAAGATTCAACTCACAGACCACATGAACCCCATGAAAAAGGAAGACCAAGTGTGGGTGCTTAGGTCTTTCTTAGAATAAGTATCAAAATACTCTTGGGAGCAAATATGGAGACAAAGTGTCAGACAGAAATTGAAGGAAGGGCCGTCTGGAAACCATTCCACTAGTGTTTTCATCCCATGTGCAATCACCAAAGGTAGACGCTGATGTGGATGTTAGGAAGTACATGCTGACAGGAGCCTGATATAGCTGTGTCCTTAGAGTTCTGCTAGAGTTTGACATATTCAGAGGCAGATGCTCACACTAACCATTGAACTGATCAAGGTGTTCCCAATGGAGCAGTTAGAGTAAAAACTCTAGGAGCTGAAAGAGTTTGCAGCTCCATGAGGAGAGCAACAATGCCAACCAACCAGAGCTCTCATGAGCTAAACCATCAGCCTGGGAGCACTTAGGGAGGGATCCAACCTCCAGCTCTATATGTAAGGGAGGATAGACCTGTTGGGCATAGGTGGAAGAGGAGATCCTTGGTCTTATGAAGGCTGGACACCATTTGGGGCAGAATTTGAGGGTGGGGAGGTGGGAGTGGAGAGTAGGTAGGGCCACATCCACATAGAAGCAGGAGAAGGGATATGGATTAGAGGGTTCCTGGGTGGGGTTCAGGGGGAATGGGTAAGGGGATAATATCTGAAATGTAAATAAAATATCCAATAAAAAAAACAAGGTCTAAGTAAGTTTGCCACCAATAACCATGGTAATATGGAAGGGGATAAACCACCCCCTAGCCATAACAATGCTCAAAACTATTATAGGAGCACAGGAGAGATAAATAGTCCTTTCTGTGAAATAAGCTCCAAATTGGAGTTTTTCTTTAGGTCAAAGGATAATGATGATTGAAGTATCAATTTGTTTTACTCTAATAGGTTTCTGCTTTTACTAAATCAATGGATAGTTACACACCTTTATGTTCACATAAATTGTGTTTTGATGCTGAAAGTTATAATTGCCGTAGAAGTTACATATAGTTACTGTACATGTAATGTTACATATAGTAACATTCAAGTTTCTCCCATGTAAGGTTTTCTTTCAACTCCTATGTATAACATATTCAAATCCACCCTCAATGTTCTGTTTATTCTTACTCATTGAATATATAAATTGTATACTATGCTTAAATCTCTGACACATTACTTTACTATAAAAATTGAAAAGAAAATTTAGTCAGTTCTGGTAGTATATGCCTCTTAGCTAAGCTGTGTGCAGGATGAAGCAGAAGGGTTGCACATTTAAGACCACCCTGCTTTACATAGCAAAGAAACCTAAAGCAAAGCAAGGGATTAAAAGACAAAAAACAAAGGAGAGAATAATATGTGTATTGAAACATGCTGTAATTTATCTCTGTTCCTATCATCATTATTAACTTCAGGATAATTCTTTTTCATTTGGCCTTCCCTAAAAACACAATGAATGAATGAATGAATGAATGAATGAATGAATGAATGAATGATACATATTTTAAAAGATTAGACTCATGAAGGACTGTATGGGACTTCCTCCAGTGCAATGAGCAAATTGAGCTTGACATTTTTCTAATATTCAGTGCAACAGCTGCTCTTTTGGCCACCATCTGGGCAATGTAATCATGTTGTCCTCCAATCAAAGGAATGCCAATCATAGGGATTCCATGATAGATGGCCTCATAGACACCATTTGCTCCACAATGAGTTACAAAGGCTTTGGTTTTTGGATGACCTAGAATAAGATGAATTCAGGTTAACATTAATTAGCAAGTTGTAGAAATATAAAGAGAAATGTTTACTATGAGGAACTGAAAAAAGATGTTTCTACATAAATATTCTTTTTTTTTTTTTAGATTAGATTCTTTATTCTCTCCATTTTTATATGAGATGTGTGTTAACTTAGGAAAAAAGTCGAGAACATTTCTGGAAAATTCAGTTGATGAACAGATGGCCACCCAGAAATCAAACTCTGAAAGGTGACTACTTACTGTGCACAAATATGCTGACAAGGGAGTCCTACTTTTGGGACACAGTGAAAATCCTTGACCTAATACAAAGTCCAAGGTGAAGTTCAGAGTAGAATAATTATAACCTGTTTTCCCATTCAAAGTAAAGTAGATCAGTTTTAACTAGCTATAGACATTCCAAAGATCTTTTTGAAAAACAAGCAACCCCTAAAACCCACCAAGTATGTTTTCCTAGATGCTAGACTGGACTGTAATCCGTACAGCTTAGGACACTCTTTCAAAGCTAGCTCTGGTGGCTAGCTGGGCTACACAGTGATATACTGCTTTAAAACAAGGCTTTGAGTACAATGCTTTCTTTTTATAGAAACTTCACTTTTAAGTTCTTTTTTTCTTTTTAAGTTTTAAAAAAGCAGTCAAACCCAGTAATTATAAATGCTATGTATAGTAGTGTTTTCAGCTAGGGTTTAATTCCTCTTTGCTTTGAAATAGTAACTAATTTTCAGCTGAACCTGAAGAAATGTTTGACACAAACTAGTATGTATCCTTTGACATGTATGCTTCATTCAAGTCTATCTACACTCTGTGTCAAAGCTGAAATATACTTAGAGCATAGTACCCAGTCTAAGCAGATATGTGTTCATCACCTACAAAGTTACAAAGGAGATTCCAGTTCAAGCTGACAGAACATAAACTAGATTTAAAGTGCTGCTTTACAAATACCACAAATTACACATGTGGGTAACTACAGTGGATGATCTATTTGGAAGACTTAACACTACAGAGAACAAAAAAGGCATGACACTTACTCGCTCATCATTCTACTTGCTGTTTTTCATTCTAAGATACTCTTCTGTCATAGGATGACAGCTATAGTTTTGTGACTAGAAGCCCAACTCTTATGCTAATTAAAGAAATACAGAGTTTTGTTTAAAATATTTTAAACACCTGTAATAAATTACAGAATTTGCCAACAATAGAGGTACTCTGGTTAGCAATCACAAGGGTTTAAATATGAATGCAATCCATAAGAACAGTAACAGCAACAAAAATAGAACAATTTTTTTTTCTCAATAAAAATAGGCCAGTCACTAGAAGGTCTCATTCTGTGAAGACATTATTTTGAAGCCTTAGTCAAAGCCTGTGGAATCTGCCACTGGGTTTCTACTTCATTCCTCGAGAACCTTAGGAAAAGCAGTCCTGACAGAACAGAATGACATTTGCAGAGTGTAATACTGGAGTGAGAGAACCGAGGTTGATGGCTACAATCACATTCCTGTGTATTAAACTGTTACATCTTAATTATTCATACAGCTCATTGGTCCAATAGCATAAAAATAGAGAACAGCATCTTGAAATTTATCTCATTCCATGTTCAGAGAAAAACAGCTTAACCATTCTTCCCATTATTTTCTGGAGGCCAAGTCCTTGTTTACAGTCTGATGGCAATCACATGCTGGTAGTTTCCAAAGCTACTGTATGAAGAGGATGCTGAAGGCCATCACTATACAGCATATGGCGACATAAGGACTCTTGCGTTCACCAATTCGAGCACACTTCCAAAATATTCCCAATAGTCCAGTTTTATTTCTGTCCAGGATGCTGGGTGCCAGGGATCGGATATAAGCACACGTACATATAAGTAGCAAGATTACAGTCAACAGACTCTGAAAATTGAAGATGGCAGACATAGTGAGGCCGGTGCTGGTCCAGCCACATCACCCTTCCGGGCCGGGGCGGAAGAGGATGCACGCCTGCTGCGCTTCCCGCTCTCTCCGGCGGTCCGGTTGGACCTATCGTCGCGCCTCCGCCCCATAAATATTCTTAAACTCATAATCTCACTGAAATATTTTTGTCTCAGCATAAGAAGAAACGAAATTTACAGAGAACTGTTTTTCTCAGATTTGCTTCTGACTTGAGACTCAAATTATGAAATACTCATTTCCAGTTGAGCACATGGAGTCCATAGTAGATAAGAATTAATGTGTTATCTTGTCTTAAATTATCTACTCACTAAGTGTAATATAAAGTACTTTGAAGTCAACAAAGACAAATATAGGAATCAGAGAGAATTAGTCATAATTCAGAATTTGTTTTTCAGAGTCTTACCAAGAAGGTATTTCTGGGGAAGCCACTTGCAGACTCTAGTATTGGGTTCTATAGTTGCTGGAATTTGCCATCAAATCTCCAAAACACCTGTTAAATATTAGATAATCTGTGTGATGGAGCCAAAGTTGACATTACAAAGACTGATCAGGTTATATATAAGAATACAAATGTAGAGACATATACATATGTGTATGTAAGAACAATTAGTGAAAAAGGAGGTCATGGATTTGAAATAGAGCAAGAGAACATGGGTATTAGAATGTTTGGAGGGAGGAATTCCCAGAAGAAATTTTGATATTTTAAATTTTAAAATATATGTCAAGTCCTTGTGATTGGATACAGCTTGAACTCATGTGATCTTTGATTATATGACAGTTAAGACCCCTTAGATTATGCATTGTCTGATGCTCTAAGTAAATGTGGATATTTCATGAGATTTTAGTTTGTCTCAGTTATCGGTTCCATTTTACCAAGTCTCATAGTCTCTGGAGCTGTAACAAGCTGAATGGGAGCCTTAAGTTGGTTTTGTAATAGGAGATTAAGGACACTCACAGTAAGAGTAATAGGGAAGAAAATAGATAAAGCTATGCTCTATGTTGAGCTTGTCCATCATTTCTTAATGAAAGGACAAGCACCTATATCAAAGTCACAACTACTAGATTGATTTCAAATTCCTTGTGATTATAATTCATAATGTGCAGAAGATGGCAATTTAGATGAAGAAGTCTGGAATAGAGTCTGAATTAATATTGAAAAAGCATATAAAGATGATGGAAAGAATCCCCCTTCAATTTTTGGTCAAGTGGGCCTTGATACAGACTATTATCTATACTTAACGAAGATAAGTAGGTTAATAATCACCAGGAACTGATGGCCAAGTCATCTGATGAATATAAACAGGATGAACATGCCTTAAAATTGGTCAAAGATATAAAAAAGGAATATTTCCAAGTATGGGTAAAATCAAAAGTAAAAAATAGTATCCTTAGTAACTTTCCAGGTGATCAAATCCTCAATGACATTACTGGAGTCTTCAAATATGTATGGTACATTGCCTAAAATTGATGCTGTAGCATGGGATAAAAAATTTGATTTCCAATCTAATCTTGAGTTTCCCCACTTTTTGATGAGAATTTAGGAGAGCCTATGAAAAGACTAATTTTACAACCTAGGTAAGCTAGGATATGGCAATGAAACGGAATTCATTGATCCATTCCTCTCTGGGATCATGAGCTATGCTTGATGCTTCTCAAAAAATTTCAGTAAAATCAAAATGTTTATCATGAATTAGACATGGATACTATGAGAGATTTTAAGAAGGACCTAGTGTTCCATAGAATATGGAATATCATTTTCATTGGAGCAATAAGGCACAGTATTTGCCGTATGTTTCACGTAATTGCTAAAGTGGTTTTTAGCCCTTTTGAGTCTCTTTAGTGGCAAATGTGGCTTTCAGATAAAGTCCATGAAAAAGTTTGCCAGCTGGGAATGAGCGATAATCCTAGAAATGTCACAATGAAATGCTGATAGGGATTAGTAGATGATTAACTACAGATTACCAGGTGCGTAAAATTCAGCCCCCAGCATATTACAGATGTAGCTATGGCTGCCTGAATGAAAACTGATAAGGAATCTCATTTCAAGTATAGTTATATATAAAATATACAAGGTCCCTTAGAGATTTATGTTGATTTCATAGAGAGACTCAAAGATGTTATTGAAAAACAAAGTGGGGACAAATTCAGGATGTGGTACATAAAAATGATCTTATCATTACACCTGAAAAAGCACAAAGATCAGACATGATATAATATTTGGGATGCCTGTTAATAAGAACACCTGTTAATACCCAAAAAAGTGTCAATTAGACAGGACATTTAAAAACTCAACAATTTTCAAAAATTATTATGGTATATTAGTTGCCTACATGTTACTTTAAAAATATGTTCCTATATTTTTATGTGCATTAGTGTTCTGTCTGCCTGTCTGTGCAAGAGTCTCAGATCCTCTAGAGCTGGAATTACATACAGTTGAGAAGTAGCATATAGATTTGTACTAGAAAAAAACTTAAAAATAAAGCCTTCTGTGAATAATGCAATATTTATCATATGGTAAGATTTCTTCATAATCATTAAGGCCAGGGCATAATTGAAAGAGTAAACATAACATTAAAATATCAATTATTTAAAAAATAAAAACAGGAGGCATGAAGATATGTCCTTTTTCTGTCTTTATTTACACTTCTTTTGAAATTTTCCTGAAGGTGATACATGTTCAAGAACTCAAAACCATTTATCCACAGAATATACTGCACTGCTTTTAGACAGTCTTGAGAGGTTTAAACAATTTGAGACTTGGAAGCCTGGTTGTCTGAAGAAATTTGGGAAAAAATATGCATCTGGCATTGCAAATGTTTCCACTACAAGATTATGGATTCCTCTCAAGCTCCATTAGCCCTGGACCATGAAGGAAAAAGGTGAAAGGGGAGAGAATAGTGCAGTCATCATGAAGGCAGCAACCCTCCAGCTAGAAAGGCAGAAGGACTTATGGAACAAACCTTCAGAAGTCAAGTTTGCCCACTTAAGGCCAGGTAAAGACTCTATGCAGCAAGGGAGAAGTTACACAGATCCCTTCGTCACCTGATAATCTCTGTCTGTTGGTTCTAGCTGCTTTAACTTTTTTTGTCTACAAATACGTATTAAAGGAAAATTTGATTTATGTACATGTAAAACAACACACACACACACACACACACACACACACAAACACCAAAAACACCCATGGCCCCAGAGGATTGCCTTATCTGCCTTTCTCTGGAGGGGATATCTTTGTTACTGTGAAAGCTTGATGTCCCAGTGTAGGAAAATGCTAAGGTAATAAGGCGGTGGGAGTAGGTGATGGATGAGTGAGATTCCTCACCCATCAAGCTGGGGAGGTGGGAGGAAGGGGCAAAGGCATAATGGGTTTGTGGAAGGAAAACCTGGAAGGGGTGTAACATTTGAAATATAAATAAATAAAAATCTAAAAAAGTTTGCCAAAAGGCTGAAAAGAAAAAAATTAAAAAGAGGCAGATATTAGAAAATGATCCAGAAAGAGACTCACATGAGTAGACTTTTGAGTGCTCTGAAAATGACCAAAGAAAACAGGACAGAAGACTTTTACCTTAGTTTCTTCACATCAAGATATTGTTTTTGGAATGTGTGTTTGTCTGAGATATAGCTGATGAGTGTAGGTCTACTTCAGGTTAGCCATGTCTGCTTGCTACTGGTATCCTAATACTGTATAAACTTCTTTCTGAGCCTCGATGTAAAAACATGTTTTTACCACACACAGCTCATCTTTATGACTGTATGCAGCTTGAACTCATGTGATATGTACTCAGAAGACCTTTGCTAACTCTCAGAGTATAAGTTATTTGATTTTCTGAATAAAATTGGCTATTGCATGTATCTTTCATCCCCCATTTCCTCTGGCATGGTGACAGAGTAGGACTTAAACACAGATATCAAACCTCCTATACCAACTTTACCTTAAAAGACACATGCTCTTTGTAGAGCAATTGTTGTGAACAAACGGTTCAGAACATGTAGGCATCAGGTCTATCCTGGGATTATACCTGCTGTACAAATGATGACTGTGACCACACCAAGAGAAATTGACATTTTTTTTCGTTTCTCTAAGAATTTTATATAATGTGCTTCTTAAAATTTATTCCTTACTACCATAATCTGTAAATCACCCACTTCCTTATCAACCTAAGTATCCTTAAAACAACAACAACAACAACAACAACAACTTCAAGACCATTTTGTGCATGTCAAATATTCTTGTGTATGTGATCTTCCACTAGAGAATGGTTGACTTCACAGGGGCTGCACTCTTTCCCTATCACAAGATAATAGTTGTCAAGAGTCCATGGTTCTGTGTGTATTGTTTGCCCCTCTCCCTGCTCTATGCTCAGATTTGGTCTGTTTTCTTACTACACAGATTTTGTACATGTGGTTTTTTTACTCACATGAACTCAAAACTCTATCATTATCATCTCTTCATGGGAAATCAGTTTTGCTTTGGGATTCTAAGAATATTAATATATATCTCTAGCCACTAAGGGGAGGAAAATGTGCATATAAAATTTGATTGCGTGCCCACATTATTGGAATTATCATTGAGATTGGGACTTTCTTCCCCCATTTCTTAACTTTTTGTCTGTCTCCCTCACTGTGTGTTCTGTATGTGTTGGAGCATAGATGAGACATTTGATGTGTGTGAGTGCGTATTTACATGTACGAAGTTGAGTGTGTGACATGGAGAAGACTGTCTCAGATGTTCAATTGATGTCTTTCCTGATAGAGACAGATTTTCTTGTTTGTTTTATTTTTTTTCCTTACAGGTAGTCCACAAAGGTCCAGGAATTCTCTAATTTATGCCTATTTTTTTTTTAATAACAGGACTATTTCCATAGAGACATACAATACCATGTCTGACTTCACGTGGATTAGGGTACTTCAAACTGAGCTGCTCATAATGCCCTGAAAACTTTTTATGCGCTAAGCCATCTCTGAAGCTTAGAAATTCATTAAACATAGCAAATATATGTTAAACATGAAGTATATACTTCATTCTATGAGGTTTGCCAAGGAGTTCTCAAATTATTACCTTATTCTGTTACTGAATAGAACTGATTCACATATTGATGTGTATATTACTCTCGGCAAAACTTTTTTTTTTTACAGTCTACTGTAAACGATTTGAGATTCACAAGTGAAATGGCAGAGTACACATGGAGGGACCCATGGCTCTGGACTCATATTTGGCAGAGGATGGCATCGTGTGACATTAATGGGAGGAGCAGCCCTTGGGTCTGATAGGATTTGATGCCTCAGTGTAAAGGAATGCCAGAGAGGGAAGGCAGGCATAGATTGGTGGGTGGGGGGAGTATCCTCATAGAGGCAGGGAGAGGAGGACGGTATAGGGGTTTCCAGAGGAGAGACTTGGAAAGGGGATAATATTTGAAATGTAAATAAAAACATGTCCAATAAAAACAGAAAGACTTCAAAAATCTAACAACACTATTTCATGACCTATGTTGGTTATGTAGCTCTTGTGACAAGTTTCAGAGGTTTTACTCTAGAAGTCAGAATTTTCTGTGACAGAAAGAGTAGTTTCAAGCCCAGGCTCATGGTGTTAAACCAAAGTTAAATCAAGACCAGGTCTAACCAGTACCATATCCTATAATGAAATAGAAGTCATTAAAAATCAACTAACCAAAAATATCCAGAGCCAGATGGCATATTACAGAATTCTACCAGACTTTGAAAGAAGAGCCAATATCAACACTCCTCAAACTATTCCATACAATAGAAACAAAAGGAATACTACCTAATTCATTCTATGAAGTCACAGTTACATTGATACCTAAATGACCTAAGAACCAACAAAGAAATAGAACTTCAGACCAATTTTCCTTAGAAACATCAATGCAAAAATACTCAATAAAATTCTCACAAAATGAATCCAAGAACAAATCAAAATTATCATTCATCATGATCAAGTAGACTTCATCCCAGGGATGCAGGGATGGTTCAATATACAAAAATCTCTTAACATAATTCACTATATAAATAAACTCAAAAAGTTACATATTCATCTCATTTGATACTGAAAACACCTTTGTCAAAATACTACACTCCTTCATGTTAAAAGTCTTGGAGAGGTCAAAAATTCACGGCTCATATCTAAACATAATAAAGCAACATACAGTATACCAATAACCAGTATCAAATTAAGTGAAGAGATACTTGAAGCAATTCCACTAAAGTCAGGGACAAGACAAGATTGCCCACTCTCTTCATACCTATTCAATATAGTACTCGAAATACTAGCTAGAGCAATTAGACAACAGAAAGAGATCAAGAGGACACAAATTGGAAAAGAAGAAATTAAAGTATCACTATTTGTGACCCCAAAATATAAGTTACCCCAAAAATTCTACCAGGGAACTTTTACAGATGACAACTTCAGCAAAGTGGCTGCATATAAAATTAACTCAAAAAATCAGTAGCCTACTTTTTTATAAATGATAAATGGGCTGAGAAAGTAAATAGGGAAATGATACCCTTCATAATAGTCAAAAATATAAAATATCTTGGGATAACTCTAACCAAATAAGTGGAAATACTATTGGAAAGATGTTCAGAATTTAAGGGTAAGAAGCCATCTCAAGTGTCATGCCAAATAACATTAGATTCATGTTAGTTCTAAAATTTATATTGATAGTCATTATAATTAAGAAGAAGTTTAATGACACTTTAAATGTATTTGGCATAATTCTAACACCTCTCTGGAAGTTTTAAAGATACATAGGAAGCTTATGAATTTCAAGAATTCTGCTCTGCTGTAGATATTGCAGATAAAATTGCCCATGGCCTGAGGTCAATATTTCTATTTTGTTCAAGCTTCAAAATTGCATATATAGCTTGATCATGGTAGCCCTTTTTGTCCTTGGAATACTTTTACTTTTGCCCATTGTGTCAAAGCTTTTCTTTAACAACATCAACATATTGGCAGCCAAAGCACATGGCTTGTACCTGAAAATGGACCCCCCAGACAGAGTTATTAAATTAACAGGCTGGCAAGCCAAAGATGGGTAAGATTCTGCACAGAGCCTTATCAACCTAAAACAGAAGTGCATTGCTTTTGATAATGTATATTCCATGCCGAGTAAGGAAGGTGTTCTTGTCAGAATGACCTAAGACAGGCTCAGTCTTCTTAATGAAATAAAAAAGGGGGAGATGCAGAGAGCCTTTGGGGGCTGATTTGCAGGAATCTGACATGGGCCAAGGACAAGGAAATGGTCTGCTTGGCAGGAATATGACAAGGGCAAAGAAGTAAGCTTCAGGAAGGAATTGGACATTATGCTAGAACAAAGAAGTAATTTTAGGTAGGAATCTACATCTTAGGCTAGAACAAAGAAGTAATTTCAGACAGGATTCTAAATTTTAGGGTAGAACAAGGGAGTAGGCTTCGGACATGAAAATGACCTTGTGCTAGGACAGGGAAGTAGGCTCATATACTTTGGTCATCCTTATAAGCCCTTAGATGTGGGTCCCAGAGCCATATCTTTTAGGGCTGAATTGACAGAATTTAGGACTTGGACTGCTTCTGGGGACAATGTTCTTGGGGAGGAGGGACTTTTGTCTTCTTTCAGGAGGGTGAAGAGAGGTTGAGTGCTTGTGGGAAGGGGGAGCTAATTGTGGGAAGCCAATTGAGGTTGCCTAAAATGCTCTGGAGGGATGCGAGAGTTAATTTTTGAGGGAAGGAAAGGGTGGGATTGAGGGGGCATAATGAAGTAAGGGAGATCTCTGTTCCTAAAAATGCAATGGGAAGAATAATTTGGATTTTGTGAGGGACTATTTTGAATTCTAGGGCAGATAGGGAAGGTTTGAGCTGGTCTTTAAGTTGGTAGAGGAAGGTAGGAACGTGTCCCCATACTAATATGTCATCCATGTAATGGTATATATTGAGTCCTTTGTGTAAATAGTCTTTTATGCAGTAGCTACAATCTCCTGGCAAATGGTTCGACTGTTAGCCATTCCCTGGGGGAGAACACTCCATTTATATCATGAGAGGCTGAGCCAGAATTGTTAATCGGGTGGGGGGTACTGAGAATGAAAATCATTCACAGTCCCATGGATGAAGAGGGATGGAAAAAAAGCAGTCATTTATGTCTATTGCTAATAGAGGAACATTGGCAGGAATGGGTGAGATGAGGGGTAGCCCTCTTTGTGGGGAGCCCAGACTCACATGGTTTTGTTACTTGCCCTCAAATCTTGCAATTATCTCCATCCTCCTGAGCTCTTTTTTATACCAAACACAGGGGCATTTCAAGAACTATGGGTGGGGTGGGTGTGTTGTAGCGACAGCTGTTCTTTTACCAGTTCTCTGAGGGCTCTAAGTTTCTCCCTTGATAGAGGTCATTGTGGGACCCAGATGGCTCCGTTGGAAGCCAATCAAGGCAGGGAGTACTAAACCTAACAGTGGCCGCTATAATTGTAGGTGATTTGGAGGTTTTTTTGGGTTTCCTTGGGTACTATTTTCTTTATAAGTAATGTCCTCTATCTTAATGTGGTCTCTTTCTGGTTGGGTGGTAAGAACCATGTCCAAGGCTTATATGATACCTCTCTCTAAAAGATTGGTGGCTACATAAGCCACCAGAGAGTGTATGAGGCCAGTAGCTCCATCCAGATCTTCCCACCTGTAGGTCTGTTTGGTGATGAATGCATGAGAGGTTCCCCCTATGCCTTGGAGCTGGGGCCCAGGGATCAGTTGTGGGACCTCTTGTTGTCTCAAAATTGTCCTGTCTGCTCCAGTATCATTAAGACACTTGAATGGTTCATCATCTGTTTTAATGGTTAATTTTGGGTGGGAGCATTCTGAGATGCTAGACACCCATAAACTTCTATGGGAGTAGTTGTCCCTATTATTGTGGGGGCTGAGGTTTGCCCCTTTGAAGTTTGAAGGCTGTAGTAGCTTACCATTCTTATCATATAGAGCAGTAAAGTGTCTCCTCCAGTGGACCCCTTTTCTTCAATGGGGACAGAGTTTCTTAGGGGGACTAGAATCTCTTATAGAAAGAGAGTTTTGTGGGCATTCATTCCTCCAATAACCTGCCTCTCTACATTTGAAACAGATTCCTTCTGTTTTTCCTGCTGCTACAAATGCCTGAGCCATGGATGCAATCTGGTGTGATGGAGTTCCTACATCTCTGTTTGCCACAATCCACCTATCATGATGGTCTTCCCAGAAACCCTGGCAAGCTAGTCTGGACTCAAAAGTCATGCCTTCCCAAACAATGGTTTTAAGAAGGAGGTCCTTGGCTATGGGGTTGGGAATTTTTCTTTCTAAGCTCATTTTAGTTCTGGGACTAAAATCAGATAGGGGTTCTGCAGGCTTCTGGTGGGGAGAGAGAAGGGAGGATGCGGGGTCTTGTGACCCCGAAGGTGGTGTGAGCCTATCCTAAGCTTGGGTTGCACAGAGGCAGCCCTGCTCATAGTACCCTGCTGGCCGAGTTGCCTGCTGTGCTCCAGTAGAAAAGTCTTCCTGGCCAAAGAGTTCATTAAAACCCGATAGGGTGTTGTTGCCTCTGTCCCGGTTTTACCTGACATGTTGACAGCATTCGTAATAAAATAAGGCTTCCCACTCTAGAAACATTGAGTCAGGAAGGGTAGAACGGCAAATATCTCTCCAATCTTGGGGGCTGTTTAAGTTGGCAATATGGCCCTGTAGGAGAGATTTTGTCTATGGTGCGTGAATGCCATCTTCCTTCACTGCTTGCCTGTGCTCTTTTAGGTCTGAGGCTTGGAGTGGGTACCAATTAAGTGGTTTAGATTGAGTGGGGTTGATATTAACCAGGACTGCTCAAGCCTTTGGGGTTTCAAGTTCTGTATTAGACTCCTGAGTAGCATGGGAGATGGGGTTAGTTTTTGCATGAGAGTCCCGAAAATTGCAAAGTTGTTGGGTGGTAGATGGTTGGGTGTAAGGGACTATGGAGTTTGGCAGGGTTTTATCTATGAGTTTTGAAGATCTCTCACTTTTGTGGCTTGGAGATGGTGGAATAAGGCAGGTGAGAGCTCCTTTGGTATTTTAATGGAGCCTTGCCTTTGGGTGAGGGAGGGAGGGGCAGGAGGAGCAGATGGTTTGTTTAGCATTTCCTCCAAGGCATAAGGGGAGAGGAGTGGGTAGATGGATTGTATTTCCTTTATCAATTGAGTAAGGGCTTGAGATCTGAAATAGAATCATTTTTGGGACCTTGATCTTTGGGTTCATTTGACTGAGGGAGGTCAGGAGCTGTGTTGTTCTCCTCTGTCCTATTTTACATGGCCCTATACATTGCCGAATTACAGCTAAGATTGACAAAAATTCACAAGAGGATGTTTTTCCTTCTTGGGAATCTCTGTTTTTGATGAGAGAAGCTACTCAGCTCCATGAGTCAGGACTGTAAATATTGTCATTGATCATGCATGGCACTATCTGAAGAACTTCCTCCCAAAACAAGGAGGCTTGTTTTTTGGCTATTTTTATTCTGTGGGATTTTAGTAGGGCATATATTTCCTTGGGCCTGGGGTGATATTTTTATACGATGTTGAGTTGCCCATGACAGGTAAGAGGAGAAATGGTTTGTCCAATGGCACTGTTCCCTTGGCCTATTGGCTTTAGGGGATTCCACAGAGGTCCAAAATGCTAAACCATCTCACAGATTTAAAACTGGCAACCACCCTGTGGCTTTTAAATGGCTGCTATGTTACCAGGTTTTCTTTTTGTTTTAAACAGAGTCTAGATAGAGAGTCTTTGCCAATGCCGTTGTGGGTTGTTGGGATTTAAATAGAGGCCAGCAGGACCTTCAGCTAGCACCAGAGATTAGCTCTGGCCAGAAGGCTTTAGTTGCCCCTGTGGCTTATCTAAATCCACCTGATGGCTCTGACTGAAAGCACAGCAGAACAGGACAGGTTGTTTGTCTCCAGACTTGGAGGGCTCACCTTCCCACGATATCAGTTCCTGTAGCAGCTATGTCACTGTCAGGGCCCCACATGGTGACCAGCTGTGGGTCCCAGTGCCAGAAGGCTTCCCATGAAGATCTTTGGCCTGGCTGGGTGCAGGGGTTCAGGCCAAGGGGATTGAGTGAGAGTAGGGAGGGGGATTCACCTCTGCTGCCTCTGCTGCTGCCTCTACCCACATCTCCGCTGTCCCCATCCAGTTGCTCCCAGGTGCTGTGCCTGCTGCTCCGTGCTGAGGTGGTCTGGGCTGAGCCAGTGAGAATCTGGCTAGCTAGCAAGAAGCACAGAAAGGGTCCTGAAGGTGCTTCAGGAGAGCAGATCTCTTCCCAAGTGTTTCATCTCTTGCGACAGAAACTCTCAGACAATGGGATGATTCTTGTACACCTTTACTTCTCTTGAATAGGATTCTTTTTTTTAAACTCTGTATCTCATTTATTTCACTTTTGTAGATAGTTATGTTTGAGAAAATAATATGTGAAAATATTCCTTGAAAACTTTTTTGCAATTCCAATATTGAAATTCTGTGACATATAATCATAAGTTGTTGGTTTAAATGCAAACATAATAAAAGTGTTGTCATATTTGTTTATGAGAATATGAGAATATGCATTGTTGGTCTATCAGAGTTGGCAAACATTAGATATTAGTGAGAAAAATTAGGTGGTTAAGAACTGGTTACTAGCCTTATTGGGATGCCTACCAAGAAGACTGCTGAGGGCAGATATGAATCAAATGAATCAAATATATTATTTGTGCAGATGGTGCATAGAACAATATGCATGTGATTGAAGATATTTGGATAATCACACCACATCATAACAGCTGTTTTTACCTGGGCATATGCTGTGTTGGAACCCCTACTGTTTATGGAGTTACTCTTTGTTTTGATGTGTAATAAATGTTGTCTGAAGTATTCAAGGTTTGATAGAATTCTGCACTAAAACCATCTGGTCCTGAAAACTTTTTGATTGGAAGAATTTTAATGACTGCTTTTATTTCCTTAGTGGTTATGGGACTGTTTAGATAGTTTATCTTATCCTGATTTAATGTGAGTACCTGGTATCTGTCTAGAAAATGATCCATTTATCTAGATCTTCCAGTTGTATAGAGTATTAAGTTTTGTAGTAGACTTTCATGCTTTTTTTAAAAAAATGTTTTAGTTTCTGTTGCTGTGTCTCCCTTTTCATTGCTGATTTTGTTAATTTGGAAACTGTCTTGTGTCCTCTGGTTAGTCTGGCTGTGGGTTTATTGATCTTGTTGATTTCCTCAAAGAACCAGCTCCTGGTTTGGTTGATTCTTTGTATATTTCTCTTTGTTTCTACTTGGATGATTTCAGCCCTGAGTGATTATTTCCTTCTGTCTACTCCTCTTAGGTGTATTTGCTTCTTTTTGTTCTAGAGCTTTCAAATGTGCTGTCAAGCTGCTAGTGTATGCTCTCTCCAATTTCTTTATGGAAGCACTTAGAGTCAGGAGATTTACTTTCAGGGAAATTTTCTTCTACAATTTTGTTGAAGATGTTTGCTGGTAGTTTGAGTTGGGAACCTTCACTCTCGTCTATACCTATTATTCTTAGGTTCGGTCTTTTCACTGTGTCCTGAATGTTTTTATTTAGGAGCTTTTTCTTTTGTGCTGTCGTGTCAGTGTCTTCTACGGTATCTTCTATGCCAGAGATTCTCTAACCTGGTACTCCTTTCACTGCATCTTCCAGGGTTCTTCGTTCTATTCCTCAGCTGAAGTGGTCATGCTTAACAGTGAACCCCACAAACAATAAATTGTTGTAATTCTCTAGCATCACATCCATGTAAAGTGCTCTCTGAGCAAAAATTGAGGCATTACCATTTTTCCAATGAGAATTCCAAAGCCATGCCCTTAAAGGTTAACAGATTCTGTGGAGTGTTTCCTAGAGACACACTCATTCTTTTGTTGTTCTTCTCCTAGGTTCTGGATCCTTTGTTAGAGTCTCCTTGGCCTTTACTATCCAGGGTTTTCTGTTTTGATTTACAGTTATGCAGATTTTGCTGAGAATATAGAGACCTGGAAGGTGATAGGACCACCTGCTGAATGTCCTAGGAGGTTGGCATGATAATTGTAGCTTGAGAAAGTTTACAGGTACCTCAAATACTCACACTGCACTAGGCTCCCACCACAACTTCCTGACCACAAGGTAGCTGAAATACATGGAGAATGCTGGAATGGCAGAACTTCCTGTCCCTGAATAGGATTCTTATAACCAGTTTTGGTATGGGTCAGGCCTGGCAGCAGGTGACTCCTATTGGCTTGGTCTCAGATCTTGGAGCTCATCTACATGTGGGAGAGCCTGAGGCACTGTTCCTACATGACTGATGGCCATAGATCCCTCTGTGGTAGGGGCTGTGGAAGGCTAAAGCTAAGTGAGAGGAACCTGGAGCCTCAGGAGTACCACCAAACTCCTACTGTTCCTATAGGGTCTCTGGGAATAGAAGCAGACCCAACTGGGTACCCTACTGCCTCTCACAGCCCACCACCCCACAATTAGAAACAGTTACCATGGGAGTGTTCACGTAATTGGGTTTAATACCTTTGTTTTTCTTTGATTATTTGTTTATTGTCTTGCTTGTTCCTTGACTACTTGCATCTATTATATTGCTAGTCCCTCAACCTAGAATTAGAACTGACCTTAATGTATTCATGTAACTTAAATAGTAAAAAAAGCAAAAAGGAGGAGGGGGGATGGGATAGGGGGTTCTAAGGAGGGGAAATGGGATGACATCTGTATTATAAATAAATAAATAAAATATCCAATAAAAATTAAAATCAATCAATCAATCAATCAATCAATATAAGCCTTGAGAAAAAAAAAAGCAAAAGAACCACCTCAGTCTCTGGAGGGTCTTTCCTTCAGTCTCTGCTCCCTTTATTGTCTTGTACTTCCTTTAGACAGGAACAATTCCGGGATAAATTTTTTGAGATGGATCAATGGACCTACCTCTCAACCAGGGGACATGCCTAAGCACTGGATATTGTCTCTAGCAGTTCTCTTTCCCCTTTGTTGGGTATTTCAGCTAATGTCATACCCTTAGGGTCCAGGAAAGCTATTGCTTTCCGGGTATCTAGGACTTTTCTAGTGGCTACCATAAGTTCCCTATCTTCCACTGCTATACATCTCCTTTCAATTATCTGGTCCTCTGAACTTCTCCCCAGTCTCCTCCCACATCTGATCCTACCCTCCCTTTCCCCTCTCCCTCTACTATCCCTCCCAGATACTTCCTCCCTCTACCTCCTGTGATTATTTTGTTCTCCCTTCTAAGTGGGACTGAAGCACCCACATTTTGGTTTTCCTTCTTGATCTTCATGTGGTCTGGCATCAAAGGGAGGGTAGGCCCTTGGTCCTCTGGAGGCTTGATGCCCTAGTGTGGAGGAATGTTAGGATGGTGAGGTGGGAGTGGGTGAATAAGTAGGTAGGTTGGGGAGCACCCTCAAATAAGCAGGGGGAGGGGAATGGGATGGGGGTTGCAGAGGTGAACCAGGAATGGGGGAAACATTTGAAATGTAAATAAATAAAATAACAAATCAAACAATGAAATACATTTTTATTAAAAAGAACCTGTTCAGCTAGCATGTGTGATTCCTGAAATGCTTCCCCATGGTAGTGAAGTACCTGAGTACTTTAAGCCAATGACCTTTACCTACCCTGGATATTCCTATTCCTTTAGCCCAAAACTATACAGCCCTTAAATTACTCCAAGTAAAGTTGATATGCCTTCCTGAAGCTGGTTCCATTATGTCATTAATACTATTTGTAATCATGGACTGTCTGAAATCCTGTTGATTGACTCTGCTCCCTTTGTCCACGTAGACCAGGTCCAAGGTCCAGGGAAGAAGGGAGACCAAACGGGACTGAAATGACATATGTGACTTTAAACTTTTTTATTGCAGCTTCCAATATTTCTTTTTCACTTTTGTTTTTAGTGCTTTAATTTTAATTAATATGCTATTGTGTATCGTTATTGACTTTGCTGGTCCTTTTTACTCATTCTTCCAATGACTTCTACCTGGATGAGATTTTTGTTCCTCTATAATATCAGTTTTTTATATGGCTTCATCATGGATATTTTGGTGCCATTGACATTAAACTCATTTTTTTCTGTTGCAATATTCATGTATTTTTTAAATGTATAGTCATCTTTGATTGAAGGGTTCAGTTATTCTCCTCTTTCTTGAATTCCTGATGTTCTGTCTACCACTTCATTCATTCTCTTGTCGAAGGTTTCTATTACATTTATAATTTTACTAGTTGAGTTTTATTTTTTTTTTGGCTGTCCTGGAACTCACTCGGGAGACCAGGCTGGCCTCAAACTCAGAAATCTGCCTGTCTCTGCCTCCCAAGTGCTGGGATTAAAGGCATGCGCCACCACTGTCCAGCCTCCAATTGAGGTTTTATTACCAGTTAATTTCAGTTTTCATTTTCTTCAGTATTTCAACCTCTTCATTGAATACTGTTTTAATGTCCCCAATTATCTTATTAGTTGAACCTCTTGGTTTATGTTTTCTTTAACTTCGGTCAGTTTATTTCTGCATTCTTCTAGTTGACTAAAGTGATTAATATTTTTTAAATTTTGTATACTTTGAGTATGTTCACAATTATCCTTTTGAATTCTATGTGTGGAAGATGATCTAGGTTTTCTCCTTTTGATTTATTTTTTCAGAATTAATAATTTTTGTGAGTCCTAAAAGGTTATGATAGTTTGTGGAAAACAGTATAATGCTTACTTTAGTTAGGACTTCTATTTGTTTCCTGTTCATATACTTCATTTCCAATGAACATTATACCTCATGATCACAGTTAAATTATACTGAAGAAGTACAAGTTTTCTATAGTGCTGTGTTAGAACTTTAAATATTAGAATGGTAACAACGTAAGGTATGCTAAAAGATAAGAATGAAGAAACAGGGTTATTTCCTGTTGTGGTTTGAATATAAAATATTTCAGAAGGGCTGATGAATTTGAGCAGTTTTTCCTAAATTGGTAATGTTGTTTGAGGCTATGTAATCTTAATTAAATGAGTTAAATCTTTGGAGGAAGTATATCACTGGAGCAAGCTTTGAAAGTTTATAACTTAGCTCCACTTTCTGCTCACTCTCTATGCTTTCTATATGTGGTTGAGATGTGATGAGTAAGCTTCCTCCTCTGGCTGCCTCATACCCTGCCTTCCCAGCTCTCATGCATCCTAAGGATCTGTATAGAGAATTCAAACTAAACTGTTCTGGTTTTCCTTTGAGCTGCTTGTGTTCCCTTGTGTTTGGTCATCACATTTTACTACAGGAACAAAATAGCCTACAGATTCGTACCCTTTAAAACTGATATCCAAAACATACCACACTTTATCTGAGACTACAATCAATTAAGACTATTACAGGAAAAACATATTTATATGTCAGTATTTGTAATGTGTAAGTTAGCTATTTTTTTGATTGTGGAGTTCTATGAAAACTACAGATTCAGTCTTGGTGAAAGAGGCAAATGGAAATATTGAAATATTGTAAGGTTAATACTTTGATTTTTAAGACTCTATCAAGTACATCTTTATTTTCCACATTTTTCTATAATATTTTTGCATTAAATAGTTTGAAAATTTAAAAAAATGGGATTTTTGATAACATTTCAGTATTCATAGTCTTATCTGTCTTCTTACATGATAAAAATTTACAAAGACTATCTGACTTGATAAAAAAAATCAGTGTTTAGAAAGTGGTTCATAAATTAGAATGAGGCTGAAAGTTTGTTCATGTAGTGAATTGTTAATGAGCTCTATTCATTCTTCATTTTCGTTTCTTTCTTTATGAAGAATCGGTAAATGAACAGGAGGCACTTCACAGCAATGGCAGCAATAGCTGCCACACAGGCAAGAAGGAATCCAATCACATCCAGAGAGTGGTACTGGTACCAGGTAAGGTTATGTCCAAGTGGTCTTAGGTGCTTGGCACTTTTGTGGCGCATGACAAATTCAATCCAGAAAACAGCCCTGTCCAAAGGCTTCATAGGTTGGTCATGGTGAATGGTTGACAGCCACATAGCATTCTTTTTATAGCTGTAAGAGATAAAATGGCTATCAATTAATAGAGAATGCTACCAAAAAAATCCTGCTCTTACCTATTGAGCCATCATTTGAGCCTAATTTTCAATATTATTGTTGATCTTGACTTTTTTGGTTAACATTTCAATCTTAGAAAAATGATCCAAATTTCACAGAGACACATGTAAGTGCATTTGATTCTATTGTTAAAAAGATTATTGATGATAATAAAAAGGAGAAGGGTAACTTAGAAACATGTTTCACCAGCCCTATAAATATAAGTTTGATATGGCACAACAGGTAGGAATTACAATGGTGGTAACTCACCCTTCTACTGTTTACAAGCACAACAGCAAAATTGTATACTGTGTATTTTTTTCTCATGAGAACATCGTCATTTATTAGTATAGATATTACTGTTATTTGGAGTTTAGGATTCAACTGATCTGATGAAGGAATAGGAAGAGTAGATGCTCCTTAGAGATGGGGGTGGTTAATACAGATGAAGGTGCGAAGAGTGTGAAGAGTGTGAAGGGAGATGGCAGAATTCAAGGGATCTGATAAGAGAAATGGGAAGAGGGTAAGGGCAAGGGGAACAAGAAGAGGAGGGAAATGGAGAAAATAACAAGAAGAATGTCTGAAAAAAAAAACAGAAAGAATTATACTATTAATTATTTATGCTTTATATCCAACTCCATGCATAAATATACATATACAGTTTTAGTGAACTTTTCTCATCTGGACTTATGGTCCTCCCTCCAATAGCCAAGGACATCCTACCAAAAAGCCCCACCCCAGATATGAAAGCCTTCGTTTGAAGTGTTGGCCAGGGCTGTCAAAATCTTTCTTGGCCAAGCAGTGTGGAGGATGAAGCAGAAGGGGTTACATATTTAGGGCCATCCTGGTTTACATATGATAAAAACATAAAGCATAAAGCATAAGGAATTAGAAGGCAAAAAGTAAAGGAGAGAATGATGTGTGTAGGAGGAGCTAAGGTGGGAGGAGTAAGGAGAGGAAGAGGAGGAGTTGGGAAAGGAAGAGAAAAAAGGAAGAGGAGGAGCTAGAGAGGGCAGAGATGTAGGAGGATGGAGAACCACACAGGTATGGAGAGCACTCATGGGGAACAACTTATAGACTTATAATTAGGTTAGCTAATTGGGATACAAATCTCATTGTATGGGCATCTTATTAACCATTATCAAACATATAAAGCCTTTGACTAATCTATAAGAATTAGAGTCTCATTCTCTTACTGAGCCCACATGTATGGCAGAATGGTCTGGGCAATGCCCTGCCTTGCGAAGACAGTGTGGAAGATTGGCAGAACCAACTTTCATGCTGGCATCTAGTAAGTGGCAGGGCTGGTGTTTCTGGCGGGCTGGTTCTAGCTGCAGCATGCACGAAGCCTCAGGCTGAGAAACATGGTGGCTGAGCTAGACAGAGCCACCACAGCTTAAATAGTCTGCTTTAGTCAGAGGTTGATTTTAATTATTTACTATAACAGATGTGTGTACTGAATCATGCCCTAATTTATCTCTGTTCCTATCATTACCATTACCTTCACAAAAATTCATGTTTGTTTAGCCTTCAGTAAGAAGACAGTGAATGAATGAATGAATGAATGAATGAGTGATACACATTCTAAAAGGTTATACTCACGAAGGATTGTATAAGACTTCCTCCAGTGCGTTGAGCAAATCTGACCTTGAAAATGTTCTGATATTCAATGTAACAGCTGCTCCTTTGGCGACCATCTGGGCAATGTTATCATGTTGTTCTCCAAACAAAGGAATGCCAATCATAGGGATTCCATGATAGATAGCCTCATAGACACCATTGGCTCCACCATGAGTTACAAAGGCTTTGGTTTTTGGATGACCTAGAATAAGATGAATTCAGTTTAACATTAACCAGCAAGTTTTAAAAATATAAAGAGAAATGTTTACTATGAGTAACTGAAAAGAGATTTTCTTCATGAAGATTGTTGTAATGATAACCTCACTGAAATATCTTTCTGTCTCAGAGCTAGAAGAAACTTAATTTATAGAGGACTATTTTTATAGATTTGCATGTGACTAGAGACTTGAAAAATGAAACAGTCATTTCTAGTTGAAGACATGAAGTCCATAGTAGATATGAAAAAAAAAAGTGAGTGGTAAGAAAAGACCAAATCCATGGCAGAACTTGTTATCATAAATAAACAATCCATGAAACAAGTGTGATATAAAGATTTTGCAGCCAAAGGGATACATATAGGAATCAAAGTCTTAGTCATGATTTTGACTTTGTTTTCCAGAGTCTTACCAAGGAGGTCATTCTGAGGGAGCCACTTGTAGACTTTGGTATTGGGTCCTAAGGTTGCCGGGGTTTTGCCATCAAATTTCCAAAGAACCTGTTAAATATTAGACAATTTTTATTAGTGGAGCCAAATTTAACATTATAAAGACTGAGCAGAATATATTTAGGAATATAAATGTAGAGACATATACATATGTATATATGACAACAATTAATTAAAAAAAAGAGAACATAAGTTTGAAAGAGACCAAGGGGACATGTGTATGCAAGTGTTTGGAGGGAGGAATGAAAAGGGACAAATCATGTCATTATAATTTCCAAAAGAGAAATAATTTAAAATGTACCCCTTTTTTCGCATAAAGAAAACTTATCTGAAGATTGTCCACAGGATAAATGAGGAAGTCAGAAGAGGTGAGCAATGAGAAGTCTTAAAAGACTGAGAGAGGATGGTGCAGGAGATTTTGTGTTTTACACTCAGATACTTTGAACACAATCATCATTTTCAATGAAGAGATATGTAGACAAATGAGACAGTTAGCAATACATGAAAATATTAATACAATGCCATGGTGATGTAATTCAACTACAAAGAATATTGGCAAATTACTACTAATTTATTTTCTATAAATCATTTTGATAGCTCTAATATTCCAGTTTCAATACTGTAATAAAATACATTTTAAATACTTAAGAGGTTATGTTCAGTTTTTCTATTTATTTTCAGTGAATTTAAGTTTTTTGTCTTTGATTGTGTATTCTTAATTATTTCCCATCCAGAATTATCTTTGCCATGGAGTACTTGGAACTAATGGCTAATGTGTTGGCCAATAGGAATTTGGAATCATCTGACCCATCTGGAAGAACCCTTGAATACTGTAGTGTTGGAATTGTCCAGGCATGGAGTCATGTGAGTAGAATTCTGAGTGCATTGAGAACACTCCAAGAGTGGCAGAATTTGAGGGTGAGGAGGCAGGAGTGAGTGGGTGGGAGGGAGCACACTCTCATAGAAGCAAGAGGAGGGGGGATGAAATAGGGAATCTAGCGGAAGTGTGAGGATGTGTTTTTGTAATTTAAAAAAATGGTAAATGGAAATGGTTGGTTGACTTCTGAAATGTTAATGCCACCATGTTGTCAATTTTAGCTTTATAGCCTGATTGGTCTTCAATTGTTATGGATTTGAAAAAATGCTTTTATACTATACCTATTCATCTTGATAATAAGGTATCTTTAGCCTTTTCTGTTTCTTTACTCAATCCTAAAGAACCACAGCTTTGATATCAATGGGCTGTACTACCTCAAGGCATGGCAAAAATCCACTATTATGTAACAAATCCATGCTAGAAAGGTTTTAGAGATTGTGAGGCAGGTCTTCCTACAGGCTTATAGTATTGATTCTCTAAACTATCTCCTGTAAGTCACCTCCAAACTGAAAGAGCTATAATCTGTATCTGACATGACTCATGATGTGCTACATAAATATGGTCTGACTATTATTCCTGAAAATGTACAAAGATTAGATACTGTGTAATATCTGAAGCAACTAGGAGTTAGATCCTGTTAGTACCCATGGAAAACAAAATTGAAAAACACTCAACACTAAGAGTAGAGCGGAATCTGAAGTAAAGGCCATCCAGAGATTGCCCAACCCGGGGATCCAGCCCATATGCAGACACCAGACCCAGACATCATTGCTGATGCCAAGAAGTGCTTGCTGACAGCAGCATGATATAGCTTTCCTGAGAGGCTCTGCCAGAACCTGACAAACACAGATGTGGATATTTGCAGCCATCCATAAGACTAAGCACAGAGATCCCAATGAAATAGTTATGGGAAGGACTGAAGAAGTTGAAGGGGTTTGCAACCTCATAGGAAGAACAACAATATCAACCAAACAGACCCCCCAGAGAGCTCCCAAGGACTAAACCACCAACCAAAGGAGGACCCATGCCTCCAGCTGCATATATAGGGAAGATGGTCTCCAGCTGGCATCAGTGGGAGGGAGAACCTTGATCCTGTGAAAGCTCAATGTCTCAGTGTAGGAAAATGCCAGGGCGGTGAGGCAGAAGTGGGTCAGTGGGAGGGAGGGTGGGTGCAGATGTGGATGCTAGGAGCCAACTATCAGATTGAGTTCATGGACCCTGGTGGGGGAGCTGGCAGAAGGACTGGAGATGATGGAAATTGCAACCCCACAGGAAGAACAACCTTCTCTTGAAACACTCTGTGCTCCCACAAACTAGACCACCAGCCAACCAGTGTACAGAGAGGGTTTCATGGATCCAGATACATGTGTAGCAGAAGATGGCCTTGTCTAACAGAAATGGGAGGGGAGGACCTTGGTCCTGTGGAGGCTTATTGCCTTAGCATAGGGGGATTCTGGAGAGGTGTGGTGGAGAGGGTGTGTGAGTGGAGGAGCACTCTAATAGAGACAAGAGGAAGGGGAAGAGGGAAGCTGTGACATGCCGTCTTGTGGACAGGTAACCTGGAAGTGGGAAATCATTTGAGATGTAAACAAATGGAGTGATTAATAATAATAAAAAGAAGTTTGGGGATGGGAGATGGCATAAGGGGATTGCAGAAGGGAAAACAGGAAGGGGGATAACATTTGAAATATAAATAAATAAAATAACTAATAAAAAATAAATAAAAACACTCAAAAAATTCAAAATTATTAGAGAATGCTAATTGCATACACACTATTTTGAGAATATCTAAATTTGGATTAATAAATCTATTTAGAACTCTGAAAGGAGAGATGACATTGAATAATCCTTGATTTCATCTTGAGAGACAAAAGTATTACAGCCATTTAAATCTGAAGTAAACAATGCATTTGTTTATAATGTGGATCCTTCGCTGCCTTTACACTTATTTTCGTCACTAAGTTGTCTCCTATACATATTAAAGCTAAGAAAATAAACCATGGAATGGACCCATTTACACCATAAGGGCCATAAAATACTAACTACTCACCTTTCTCTTCTTGCTCAGTTAATACATCTGGGGAGGCTCTAATGTTACCAATTATATGGACATATTCCTTTCTGTATTATCTTACACCTAACTAACAATCAGTTTTAAAGAGAGTTACAGGAGTCTATAGAGTTTTCAAGTTTCAAACAGATTCTTACAGTAGGATAGGGAAGTTTTAATTTCATCCTCACAGCCTGCCATGCTCCCATTACTACAGGATCTACAACAACTGTTCAAACCAGCACTCATCCTGTGTTTATTACTCATACATGTGCACACTAAGCTCCCTGGTTCTATTACAAAACAAAAGAAGCAAGCTGATGCATTAAGCAGCGATATTCCTACTTTCCCACAGCAGCAACACCACCACCTACACAACAATGGTGCTGGAGTTCTTGTACAATATCACATCCCACTTAGACAAGTGAGACAGATTGTACTAGAATGCCCTACATGTTCTCCCTTATAATATCATATTCTTAAAGCTAGAGTTAATGCAAGAGGTAAAAAAAAATTAGTGAACTGTGGATAGTAGATATAACTTACTATGCTCTTCTCCCTTTGATACTGAACCTGCATGTATGCATTTTTATGTACTCTAAAGTTTTTGGGTTCTTCTTCTATACTCAGAGAATGCTTTTGCAATGTACTCTTTTCTTCTCCACACTTTTAATGGAATCAGAGGGCCTACTTCAATAAAAATGACTATGGACCAGCCTGTAGTAGAGATAAAAATGAAAACTTCTGCAAATGATGATGCAAATATTAATTATACTGTTAGACTTCTTTATAATCATAATAGTCAAGGCATAATTGAAAGAAAGTATAGAATGTTAAAATAACAACTAGTTTAAAAAATATTGGGTGACACCAAGGGTCACCCAATTTTCTTTGCACTTACCTTATTGATTCTTATTTTAAAAATTATCTGAAAGGGATACATGTTCAGAAATTCAAAACTATTTCTCTACAGAACATTCCGAACTGCCTTTAAACAGGCCTGTGTGATTTCAACAATTTGAACCTTGGAAACTCAGTTGGCTCAAGCAATTGGGCTAAGGATATGCAACTAGCATTGCAGATGTTTCCAATAAAAAATTTTGAACACCTCTTAGGTTCCTATAGTCCTGAGTTATGGAGGAGAAAGGTGGAGGGTGAGAAGATTGTAGCCATCATCATGAAGATAGCAACCCTCCAGCTAAAAGGTAAACAAGAATTTATTGACTATACCATCAGAAGTAAAGTCTGTGTACTTTGGACCAATTAAAGACCCTATGCACCAAGGAAGAAGTTAACAGTTGCCATTTGTCAACTGAAAATCTCTTTCTGGTGATACCATCCGTTTTCACCTGTGAACCTGTGTATACTCACACATCCAAAGATGGGTAAATCTGAATGCATATTAAATCAAAATCACTTTGTATATTCTGTGTTTAAAAAACATTAAAAGGAGGATATGTGTGAAAATGGTCCAAGACTGGAGGAGATTATTGACAGCTTGTGAAGACACTCCAAGAAAACAGGACACGGGTTTTTAAACTCAGTTTCTTCAAACTCAGAGATTATTTTGGATTGTAATTTGACCCCCTTCTCAGCTCTAGAAAATAGAAGTGGGTCTACTTCAGGTTGACCACTTCTACTTGCTATTGTCCAGATTAAAGTGTCCTTTGTGTTTCTCATTAGGAAAGAATGTTTTTGTCATACACAGCTCATTTTTGTGATTGTACACAGCTCATTTTTGTGATTGTACACAGCTGGAACTCATGCGTTATGTACTCATAAAACCTTTCTTAACCCTCAGAGTGTAAGGTTTTGATTCTTTGAATAAAGTTGACTATTGCATATGGCTTTAGCCTCCCACTTCCTCTGGAGTAGTGACAGGATAGGATTTAAACACAGATATTGAACTTGGTGTACCAACTTAACCCAAGAAGAACACATCCTTTATGGACCAATTGCAGTGGACCAATGGTTCAGAACATATTGGCATCATCTGCACACTGGACTTACTCCTCATCTCCAAATGACAACTATGACCACATAGTTAGATTGACATCTTTTTTTACATTTCTTTAAGAGTTTCATATCAGATTTTTTTTTATTCATCCCTCCATACCTCAATCTTTGCTATATCACTCCCTTCCATATCCACCCTACTTTGGTCCTTAAAAACTATCTGTCCTACTACCACAGAAGCTTGGACAGGGGGATTTCTTGCTGATGAAGCCACTAGCTTGAGCTGCAGTGTGAGATTGTGTCAAGTCATAGGGTTTGGAAAGCTGCTCCAGAAGGGTTTATATTAAACATACCTATAAACTGCCATGGTATTGTGAAAGCCCATTGTATTAAATTGACCTGTGCAGTACTGACTGTGTGTTTTTATCATCAAAAAACAAAAATAAAAGCAACAACAAAAAAACCCAAAACCTAAGGAGCCATTTTTCTTCTCCAAATATTCTACATGTGAGGATTTCCACTACAGAATGGTTGATTTAGATTTGGTTTGTTTTTTGGTTTTACATGCGTTGTACATGTTGGCTAGATTCACTTGAATTTAAAATCTATCCAGCTATTATCTTTTTCATAAGAATCAAGAAGAATTTGCTACATGTCTACATCCTTGACAGTGGTATCATCATAATGACAGCATTTTCGAATGTACCCAGAGACCACAACATTGATATCCAAGGTACTCAGAGCCAAAAATACCTTCTGTAATCTTGTAACATCACTTGTGTGTTTCTGTTTGTAATTTGGCTAAGGTAAATTAGATCTTACCTAAACCTTTAGATTTCTCATAGTTTTTTCTAGAATCAGACCTTACAAGGACTTTTATAGACTCAATAAACAGTTGCTTCCCATGGGCACTTTACCTCACCTTTTGTGGAATCTGGGCAAGAGCCCATGCAATTGCATTGGCCTTATCTTCTGTCATGTTACTGACCATTGACCCAAGAGAAAACACCACCACACCCTGGTCTCCCGAGCTCTGGACAAATTCTTCCATATCCTGTGAATAAATAACTTGTTCAATCACATAATAGCAATTGTAGACAAATCACTCATGAAACTTTTACAAAAAACCTAGGAGAATAAAAATTGAAGTATTCTTAGGAATTTTTAGAATGGTGGTGTTAAAACATACAGAAGGCAGAACTGGCACAGTTGAACACTGTCAGTGGTATGAAGTGCACTCACACATGTTCAAAAAACATTCTTAGTACTTTCCTCTGGCAAAATGAAAGCTAAGGAATGCAAGTTTAATATTGAAATATTTGTAAAATTCTTGCTGCATTACATTTTTCATTCCATAGATTGCATAAATTTTGCCTTGCTGCTTAGGTTTCTCCTATTATAGCTGATTTTATGTTATAAGCTAGTGTCTATTGAAATAATATTTATGGTGTGGTATGTACATATGTGATAGTTAATGCATTTTCCCCCCTGTAGTAAATAAAATGTTTTGTTTCTTTATAAAATAGTCAAAACTTTGTGGTAAACACATACTATGTAATAATTTTCTGATATTGTGTATAAATGAGAGTACTTTATTAATTTCTCCAAATTCCCTGCCTTTGTTTTAGGTAATGAAGTCCATGATAATATCAGGTGTTCTACTCTATTAACTTTAACATATTATTTTTGAGACTGTCTCCCACTGACTGAACAAGAATCTCACCATTTTAACAGATTAGTATCCCCAGTATTAACCTGTTTCTGCAACTCAGTACTATAGTAATACATGCTATGTCAAAACACTCAGCTTTTATGTGGGCTTTGGAATTCAAACTCACATTGTCATGGTTGCTTGGTAAGGACTTTATCCAATGGCAAATCACTCTAGTACCCTACATGACTTAATTTAATGCATTTATATGAATATTTTCCAAGTCTATTATGTTCTTTCCTGAGTTCATTGAGCTCCTACTTATCAGGATTCTTAATTCCACTTCCCATGCATCTCTATCATTGGGAGAAAAAGGTAATGACAGATGTAGAATCACTTTCTACAGGAATGAAATGAAATGAAATAAATGTAAAAAGAATGTATTTACCTTAGGTAAAGGTTTAGCAGGTTTCAAATGGAGTCCTCCAACATATTCAATATTTGGTAAGGTTGGGTGAGGAAACTCCAAATCCCAGTAGGACCGAATGAGCCACATTTCTGCTTTGCCCATGGTCTCAGCTAAGGTGGTTGGCCTTCCTAGACGGAGAAAATGAGCAAATGCAACAGAGAAAAGTTGACAGGACTGTCTGTTTATTTCCTTAAATGTGTTGGAAAAACTTGTGTTTGATGTTGAACATGTGTATTTAAAATGTAACACTTTTAGATATAATATAACTTACATCAATAATTGATTTGTAGATCATGTAAATACATGTTAATTTGTGTTTACTTTTATTTTTATTTTTTTTTTAAATTTTTTTATTGGATGTTTTATTTACATTTCATATGTTGTCCACTTACCCCATCCCCCACCCACCCAGGAACCCCCAATCCCCTCACACCTCCTCCTTCTTCTTTGTGGATGTAACCTCTATCTACCCCCCCACTCCCACCTCCCCACCCTCAAAACTCCCACCCCCTGGGGCGTCCAGCCTTCATGAGGTCAAGGATCTCATCTTCCACCTGTGCCCAGCAGGGCCCTCCACTCTTATATATTCAGCTAAGGCCCTGGATCCCTCCATAAGTGCTCCCAGGCTGGTGGTTTAGACCCTGGGAGCTGTGGTTGGTTGGTATTGTTGCTCTCCTCATGGGGCCACAAATCCTTTCAGCTCCTTCAGTCTTCACTCTAACTCCTCCATTGAGAACCCCATAATCACTTCAATGGCTAGTTGTGAGCATCTGCCTCTGAATATGTCAGACTCTTGAAGACCTCTGAGGAAACATCCATATCAGGCTCTTATCAGCATGCACTTCCTGACTTCCACATCAGCATCTACCTTTGGTGACTGCACATGGGATGGATACTCAGGTGGAAAGGTCTTCAGATGGCCCCTCCTTCAGTTTTTGTCCCTCGCTTTGTCTCCATATTTGCTCCCTTGAGTATTTTGTTGCTCCTTCTAAGAAGGACCGAATCACCCCCACTTGGTCTTCCTTCTTTATGGACTTCATGTGGCCTGTGAGTTGCATCTTGGGCATTTTAAGGTTCTGGGCTAATATCCAATAATCAGTGAGTGAATACCATGTGTGTTCTTTTGTGATTGGCTTACCTCACTCAGTATGATAATTTCTAGTTCCATCCATTTAACTAGGAAACTCTCGAATTCAATGTTTTTAATAGCTGAGTAATACTCCATTGTGTAAATATACCACATTTTTTAAATCCATTCCTCAGTTGAAGGACATCTGGGTTCTTTCCAGCTCCTGGCTATTATAAATAAGGCTGCTATGAACATAGTTGAGCATATGTCCTTGTTATATGTTCGAGCATCTTCTGGGTATATGCCTAGGAGTGGTATAGCTGGATCCTCGGGTAATGCTATGTCCAATTTTCTGAGGAACCGCCACACTGATTTCCAAAGTGGTTGCACCATCTTGCAGTCCCACCAACAATGGAGGAGTGTTCCTCTTTCTCCACACCCTCGCCAGCATCTACTATCACCTGAGTTTTTAATCTTAGCCATTCTGACTGGTGTGAGATGGAATCTCAGGGTTGTTTTGATTTGCATTTCCCTGACAACTAAGGATGCCGAGCATTTCTTTAGGTGCTTCTCGGCCATTCGAGTTTCTTCTGTTGAAAATTCTTTGTTAAGCTCTATACCCCATTTTTTAATAGGGTAATTTGGTTGCCTGGAGTCTAATTTCTTGAGTTCTTTGTATATATTGGATATTAGCCCTCTATCAGATGAAGGATTGGTAAAGATCTTTTCCCAATTTGTTGGTTGTCGTTTTGTCCTATTGACAGTGTCCTTTGCCTTACAGAAACTTTGCAATTTTATGAAGTCCCATTTGTCAATTCTCGATCTTAGAGCATATGCCATTGGAGTTCTGTTCAGGAACTTTTCCCCTGTGCCCAAGTATTCGAGGCTTTTCCCCACCTTCTCTTCTATTAGTTTCAGTGTATCTGGTTTTATGTGGAGGTCCTTTATCCACTTAGATTTGAGCTTTGTACAAGGGGATAAGAATGGATCAATTTTCATTCTTCTACATGTTGTCCTCCAGTTGAACCAGCACCATTTGTTGAAAATGCTGTCCTTTTTCCACTGGACAGTTTTAGCTCCTTTGTCAAAGATCAAGTGACCATAGGAGTGTGGGTTCATTTCTGGGTCTTCAATTCTATTCCATTGATCTTCCTGCCTGTCTCTGTACCAATACCAGGTAGTTTTTATCACTATTGCTCTGTAGTACAGCTTGAGGTCAGGGATGGTGATTCCTCCCGAAGTTCTTTTATTGTTGAGAATAGTTTTCGCTATCCTAGGTTTTTTGTTATTCCATATGAATTTGAGAATTTCCTTTTCTAACTCTGTGAAGAATTGAGTTGGGATTTTAATGGGGATTGCATTGAATCTGTAGATTGCTTTTGGCAAGATGGCCATTTTTATTATATTAATCCTGCCAATCCATGAGCATGGGAGATCTTTCCATCTTCTGAGATCTTCTTCAATTTCTTTCTTCAGAGACTTGAAGTTCTTGTCATACAGGTCTTTCACTTGCTTGGTTAGATTCACACCAAGGTATTTTATATTATTTGCAACTATTGTGAAGGGTGTCATTTCCCTAATTTCTTTTTCAGTCTGTTTATCTTTCATGTAGAGGAAGGCTACTGATTTGTTTGAGTTGATTTTATAACCAGCCACTTTGCTGAAGTTGTTTATCAGGTTTAGGAGTTCTCTGGTGGAAGTTTGGGGGTCACTTAAGTATACTATCATATCATCTGCAAATAGCGATATTTTGACTTCTTCCTTTCCTATTTGTATCCCTTTGACTTCTTTTTGCTGTCTAATTGCTCTGGCTAAGACTTCCAGTACTATATTGAATAGGTAGGGGGAGAGTGGGCAACCTTGTCTAGTCCCTGATCTTAGTGGGATTGCTTCAAGTTTCTCTCCATTTAGCTTGATGTTGGCTACTGGTTTGCTGTAAATTGCTTTTACTATGTTTAGGTAGGGGCCTTGAATTCCTGATCTTTCCAAGACTTTTATCATGAAGGGATGTTGAATTTTGTCAAATGCTTTCTCAGCATCTAGTGAGATAATCATATGGTTTTTTTCTTTAAGTTTGTTTATATAGTGGATTACATTGATGGATTTCCGAATATTGAACCATCCCTGCATTCCTGGGATAAAACCTACTTGATCATGATGGATGATTGTTTTGATGTGGTCTTGGATTCGGTTTGCTAGAATTTTATTGAGTATTTTTGCATCGATGTTCATAAGGGAGATTGGTCTGAAGTTCTCTTTCTTTGTTGGGTCCTTGTGGGGTTTGGGAATGAGTGTAATTGTAGCTTCATAGAACGAATTGGGTAGTGTTCCTTCTGTCTCTATTTTGTGGAATAGTTTGAAGAGAATTGGTATTAGGTCTTCCTTGAAGGTCTGATAGAATTCAGCACTAAAACCATCTGGTCCTGGGCTTTTTTTAGTGGGGAGACTTTTAATGACTGCTGCTATTTCCTGAGGGGTTATGGGACTATTTAGATGGTTTATCTGCTCCTGGTTTAATTTTGGTACCTGGTATCTGTCTAGGAAATTGTCCATTTCATCCAGGTTTTCCAGTTTTGTTGAGTATAGGCCTTTGTAGTAGGATCTGATGATTTTTTTAATTTCTTCCGTTTCTGTTGTTATGTCTCCCTTTTCAGTTCTGATTTTATTAATTTGGATACTCTCTCTGTGCCCTCTGGTTAATCTGGCTAACGGTTTATCTATCTTGTTGATTTTCTCAAAGAACCAACTCCTGGTTTTATTGATATTTTGTATTGTTCTTTCAGTTTCTATTTGGTTGATTTCAGCCCTGAGTTTGATTATTTCCTGCCTTCTACTCCTCCTGGGTGTATTTGCTTCTTTTTGTTCTAGAACTTTTAATTGTGCAGTCAACTTGTTAGTGTGTGCTCTTTCCAGTTTCTTTTTGTAGGCACTTAGAGCTATGAGTTTTCCTCTTAGCACTGCCTTCATGGAGTCCCACAAGTTTTGGTATGATGTGTCCTCATTTTCATTGAAATCTAAAAAGTCTTTAATTTCTTTCTTTATTTCTTCCTTGACCAAGTCATCATTGAGTAGAGAGTTGTTCAGTTTCCATGTGCACATGGGTTTTCCATTGGTTTTGTCATTATTAAAGACCAGTCTTATTCCATGGTGATCTGATAAGAGGCAAGGGATTATTTCAATCTTTTTGTATCTGTAGAGGCTTGTTTTGTGACCAATTATATGGTCTATTTTGGAGAAGGTACCATGAGGTGCTGAGAAAAAGGTATATTCTTTTGTTTTAGGATGAAATGTTCTATAGATGTCTGTTAAGTCCATTTGGTTCATAACTTCTGTTAATATCAAAGTGTCTCCGTTTAGTTTCTGTTTCCATGATCTGTCCATTGCTGAGAG